>NC_072424.2:13595000-13867500 GCF_028878055.3 Symphalangus syndactylus
GTAAACTGGGATTACAGGCATGCGCCACCGTGCCTGGCTAATTTTTTTGTGTGTGTATTTTGTAGCGATGGGGTTTCACCTCATTGCCCATGCTGGTCTCGAACTCCTGAGCTCAAGCAATCCACCTGCCTCGGCCTCCCAAAGTGCTGGGATTACAGGTGTGAGCCACTGCACCTGGTCAGGAATCATCTTACTGAATGTGAAATATTGAAAGCTTTCTCTCTGAGATCAAGTTTGAGACTAATACTTTTTTTTTTTTGAGACAGAGTTTCACTCTTGTTGCCCAGGCTGGAGTGCAGTGGCATCTCTACTAAAAATACAAAACTAACTGGGCGTGGTGGCAGGCGTCTGTAATTCCAGCTACTTTGGAGGCTGAGGCAGGAGAATCGCTTGAACCCGGGAGGCGGAGGTTGCAGCGAGCCAAGATCGCACCACTGCACTCCAGCCTGGGGAACAAGAGCGAGACTGTCTCAAAACACACACATGCACACACACACACGGACAGCTAGTTCATGGATTAGAAGGCTCAATATTGTAAAGATGTCAATTCTTCCCAACTGGTCTATAGATTCAATGCAATATTTAAAAAATCTCAGCAAGATTATTTGGGGGCATGCAGAAGTTGACAAGCTAATTCTGACACATATATAGAAATGCAAACAGCCAAGAGTTACCAAGAGCAAAGCTCCAGGATTTATACTACCAGGCATTAACAGTTATTGCTAGCCTATATTAAGACAAATAGGCCTCGGCCAGGCACAGTGGCTCACACTTGTAATCCCAGCACTTTGGGAGGCTGAGGCAGGCAGATCACCTGAGGTCAGCAGTTTGAGACCAGCCTGGCCAACATGACGAAACCCCATCTCTACTAAAAATACAAACATTAGCTGGGCGTGGTGGTGGGTGCCTGTAATCCCAGCTACTCAAGAGGCTGAGGCATGAGAATAGCTTGAACCCAGGAGGTGGAGGTTGCAGTGAACCGAGATCTGGCCACTGCACTCCAGCCTGGGGGATAGAGGAAGACTCTGTCTCAAAAAAAAAAAACAAAACAAAAAAACAAAACAAAAAAAAAACAAAGCTCAGAAACAGATCTGTGTTTGATTTGATTTATGACAAATGTAATAATTCAGGGCAGTGGGAAAGGATAATTTTTAACAACTGGGGCTGAATTATCCAGACATTCTTTTTTTTTGAGAGAGGGCCTCACTCTGTCACCAGGGCTGGAGTGCAGTGGCTATTCATAGGCACAATGACAGCACACTGCAGCCTCATCCTCCTGGGCTCAAGCATTCCTCCCACCTCCACCTCCCAAGTAGCTGGGACTACAGGTGCATGACACTGTGCCTAGCGAATTTTTTTTGTATTTGTAGGGATGGGGTTTCCCCATGTTGCCCAGACTGTCTGAATATTCATAGGGGAAAAGTAAATGTTGGCCTTTAGATTACAAAACATATAAAAAATTTGACCATTCCTTCATACCATATACAAAAATAAAAATGTGAAAAGTTAAAACAATAAATCTTCTTGAAAAAAACAAAACAAACTCAAAGTTTCATGGCCTCGGATAGGTAAAGATTTATTAAACAAGATACAAAAAGAGCCATAAAGGAAAACAATTGGTAAATTATATTAGATTGTAATTGCGTATTTCCGTTCAGCAAAAATCATCTTGAAGAGAGTAAAATGGCCTGGAGGGATGGCTTACACATGTCATTTCAATGCTTCAGGAGGCTGAGGTAGAAGGATAGCTTGAGTCCAGGAATTCGAGACCAGCTTGGGCAACATAGCACAACCTTGCCTCTATTGAAAATTTTCAAAGATTAGTCGGGAGTGGTGGTGTGAGCCTGCAGTCCCAGCTGCGTGAGAGAATCACTTGAGCCTGGGAGGTGGAAGCTGCAGTAAGCTATGATTGTGCCACTGCACTCTAGCCTGGGTGACAGAGCAGGACCCTCTGCTTCCAAAAAAAAAAAAAAAAGAAAAGACTAAAAAGACAAGCTATTAAATGGGAGAAAGAAGATAGTTGGTATATATACATATGTATGTGTACCAACACATATATATACATTCACATGCATATATATCTTAAACCTCATATCTGGAATATATATGAAGTCTGCAAATCAATAAGAAAAAGGCAGACAACATGACAAAAAAACAGGTGCAGGACCAAATAAGCTCATCAGTTTCTGGGGCAATGCAACTGCAAATCACAATGATCTGCAGGCTAAGCAGAATGGCTAAAATGTTTCAAACTGGCAATGCCAAATGTGGTTGAAGACGGGGTTCCTGGAATGCCCATACTTTGCTGTGGGAGTGTGACTTGGTGGGACAACTTTGGGAAACTGTTGGCTTCTACTAAAGCTGAACATTTGCAGCCTTTCTGACCAGCAATTCACTCTTAGCTATCTATATACCCCAAATAAATGCAGACATCTGACATACATTTACCAAAACACACGATGGGAATGTTCACACCTGCGTTATTTGCACCCTCCTTTCAAAAGTCTCAAATGTCCATCAGCAGTTGACCACTGGGTACTCAACAACCTGAATGAATCATACCAGCATCATGTTGGGTGAAAGAAGCAGGAAAGTCTATAACCAGACAAAATCCAATTTTTTTTTTTTTTTTTTGAGACGGAGTTTCGCTCTTGTTGCCCAGGCTAGAGTGCAATGGCATGATCTCATTGAGATCTCATGAGCTCACCACAACCTCCACCTCCCGGGTTAAAGCAATTCCCCTGCCTCAGCCTCCCAAGTAGCTGGGACTACAGGCATGCGCCACCACGCCTGGCTAAATTTTTTTTGTTGTTGTTGTATTTTAGTAGAGATGGTGTTTCACCATGTTGGCCAGGATGGTCTCGATCTCCTGACCTCAGGTGATCCGCCCGCCTCGGCCTCCCAAAGTGCTGGGATTACTGGCGTGAACCACCCTGCCTGGCCTGTATTTTATTTTTATTTTTTTTGAGAGTTAGAGTGGCACTCTGTCTCCCAGGCTAGGGTGCAAGGGTGTGATCTCGACTCACTGCAACCTCCATCTCAGGGTTCAAGCAATTCTCATGCCTCAGCCTCCCAAGCAGCTGGGATTACAGGCATGCACGACCACACCCAGCTAATTTTTGTATTTTTAGTAGAGACGGGGTTTCGCCATGTTGGTCAGGCTGGTCTCGAACTCCTGACCTCAGGTGATCCACCCGCCTCAGCCTCCCAAAGTGCTGGGCTTACAGGAATGAGCCACCACGCCCAGCCAATGTTTTGTTTCTTAATGTTCATGCCAGTTACATAGGTATGTTCACTTTGTGAAAATCTGACAAGCTATAGATTTATGGTTTGTGTCCTTTTTTGTATATATGTTACACCTTGATAAAAATTTACTCGAACAAAAGAGAAGGGGAGTGAAGGGGTGGGGACAGAGGGAGGGTTGGAGAACAGAGAGAAAGAGTGAAGGAGGGAGAGAAGATGCTAACAAAACAGGGCTGCATATGAGTCCCACCTGGTCTCCAGGTGCCTGGAGCACCCTCTCTCAGCGTCTGCTCAGGCACGGTGCACTCAGGCTGGGTCGGCAGCAGATGGCTAGAGCAAGGTGCCAGGGCTCTCTCTCGCCATCCTCTTTCTCCTGAGGGCTTGGATGTCACTCAGCCTCGCCCATAACTCTGTGCCCACTCTCCCTGGGTGGGTGGATATTTGAATGCCAGCCTCCGGATGAAGAAGGGGATTAATTTGATCCTCCACCTGGGTACCTCTGAGCAGGCAGGCCGAGGACTGAGCAGGTGGAAGGTGTGGATCAGCTGCAGAAATGAGGTTGACTTCTGCTTGATGCAGCCTTCCCTGTCACGGCCTGAGCAGGGGGAGGAGTGTGCTTGTCGAGACAGGGGTCACCGAGATTGCAGCTGCCCCAGGCGAGGTCCCCTTATGCTTCCCGCTCTGGCCTGCCTGCATCCAAGGTGCCAGGACACTGTGAAGAGCGTCCCAGGCTGGGCTGAGGACAGCCACGCTTCCTGAGCAGGATGCCAAGCCCTGCGGGGCCCAGAGCAAATGCTCCAGCCTGTCCTTTGTTTATTTCAATCTGGGACAAATGTTGCCGGAGAGGATCTCTACTATCCTTTCCTGTGCTGACATTCTCCAAGCCCGTCATGGTCTGGAGCAGACACAGCTGTAAGAGGAGGCAGGAGGCCTGGGCTCTGGGTCTTTCAGTGGCTTTGTGACCTTGGGCCCATCACCATGCTACTCTTCCCTCGGCTGTTCCCTCTTTGTGAAGTGAGGGGTCAGCATCCTACGTCATCCAATTTGGTAACCATTAGTCATATGGCATGCAGCTTCTTAAATCTAGATTTAAATGAATTAAAATTGAATGAAATTTAAAACTTAGGCCAGGTGCAGTGACTCACACCTGTAATGCCAGAACTTTGAGAGGTGGCAGTGGATCGGAAGTGGGGTGGATCGCTTGAGGCCAGGAGTTCAAGGGCAACCTGGGCAACAAAGTGAGACCTCGTTTTTTCTTTGTTTGTTTTTGAGACGGAATCTTGCTCTGTCGCCCAGGTTGGAGTGCAATGGCTTGATCTCGGCTCACCACAACCTCTGCCTCCCAGGTTCAAGCCATTCTCCTCCCGAATAGTTGGGATTGCAGGCACACGCCACCACACCCTACTGATTTTTCTATTTTTAGTAGAGACGGGGTTTCACCATGTTGGTCAGGTTGGTCTCGAACTCCTGATCTCGTGATCCGCCCGCCTTGGCCTCCCAAAGTGCTGAGATAATAGGCGTGAGCCATGGCACCTGGCCCCAAACCCCCGTTTTTACAAAACAGGGTCTCTCCCCCAGGCTGAAGTGCAGTGGCACCATCTCAGCTCACTGCAACCTCTACCTCCTGGGTTCAAGCAATTCTCCCTGACTCAGCCTCCCGACTAGCTGGGATTACAGGCGCCCACCAGCATGCCCAACTAACTTTTGTAGTTTTAGTAGAGACGAGGTTTCACCATGTTGCCCAGGCTGGTCTCGAACTCCTGACCTCAGGTGATCCACCCACCTTGGCCTCCCAAAGTGCTGGGATTACAGGCGCTTGCCACCACGCCCAGCTAATTTTTTATATTTTTGCTAGAGATGGGGTTTAACCATGTTGGCCAGGTTAGTCTCGAACTCCTGACCACAAGTGTTCTGCCTGCCTCAGCCTCCCAAAGTGCTGGGATTACAGGCATGAGCCACCACACCCGGCCATGTGGTTATATGACCTTTTAAAATTTTTCTGGGCTGGGCGCAGTGGCTCATGCCTGTAGTCCTAGCAGTTTGGGAGGCCAAGGCGGGTGGATCACCTGAGGTCAGGAGTTCGAGACCAGTCTGGCCAACATGGTAAAACCTCGTCTCTACCAAAAATACAAAAATTAGCTGGGTGTGGTGGCAGGTGCCTATAGTCCCAGCTACTCAGGAGGCTGAGGCAGGAGAATTGCTTGAATCCAGGGGGCGGAGGTTGCAGAGAGCCAAGATCACGCCACTTCACTCCAGCCTGGGTCAAAGAGCGAAACTCCGTCGCAAAACAATAAAATAAAATTTTTCTGAGCAAATTTTGCCCAAAGCCCAATCTAAACAGATAAAATGAGGAAGAGGTGGCCTGATCCTCCCGTGTTTCCCACAATGATCCCCAGCCTCTTTAGTGGGGCCCCACCTGAAAAGAAGGTCTGAGCACAGCAGTCCTAGGCTTACAACACCAGTTGACCTCTGGTCTATAAAACGATGCCTCTTGGAAGAAGACTCAGTTCAAGACAACAGTAGCCACAACTTATCAGAGTTTATTGTCTTCCAGGCTTGTTTTAAAGCTTCTACACTCTAACTCACATAATCCTCCAATACCCTATGAGAAAAGTATTCCCATCCATCCATATTTACTGTACGTATAGACGAGGCTCAGAAAGGTCGAGTAACTTGCCCAGGGCACACAGTTATGGAAATGGCAGGGCTGGAATTCAAGCCCCAGGTGAGTCTGACTCCAAAGCCCACTGTTGTAAGCTACTTCCCAGGCCTGGGATGGGGGGGCCAGGAATCTCCTGAGGTCACCACACCAGAATGCGGGTCTCCATCACCACTGGACAGCGAGTGAGTGTGTACAAAGAGTCTTGGTGTTTCCCTGGGCAGAGGTGTGCATGGGGAAAGGAGGCTCAGGAGAGAAGCCAGGGCTGAATGGATAGGGAATCGATCCTTCCAGCTGGACCAAAGCTGATGGCCTGGGGAAGTGGTGGGGAGCAGAGATAGTCCCTCCGCTCTGAAAGGAAAGAGAATGGGAAGGCTGCTCTTACAGAACACTCCGTGGCAGGAGGGATGGCCCCCATTACTTGGAGGACACACTGGCTTAAGGCATTTTGAGGAGGCCAGCTCGGGTTTCCTCACCTCCTGCCACACCCTCCCAGTGGATTTCTCTCGTGGTTCTTCTTTAAGCCACAGTCGCTGTTCACCCAGGAGTGTTCATTTCTTCTCGTCTATAAAGCCTGTAAGTGATTACATTCAACATAGAGTGTTACTGGCCTGGATGGCCCAGGATGCTACAAGGCTTTGCCAATGTCTCCCGGGGGAAAAACAAGCTATTATAGCAGGCTGGGCGGCGTCCTACAAAACCACCATTCCCTAAATACCATTTGATTTGGATCCTTGGATTCAGTTTACATAGAGGTCAGGTGACCAACCATGTAGAGGAGTTTCCAGGACCTGGGGATGTCAATACTAAATCCGGGAGGATCAGCCGGGCACGGTGGCTCACGCTTGTAATCCCAGCACTTTGGGAGGCCGAAGTGGGCGGATCACGAGGTCAGGAGATCGAGACCACAGTGAAACCCCGTCTCTACTAAAAATGCAAAAAAAAAATTAGCCTGGCGTGGTGGCGGGCGCCTGTAGTCCCAGCTACTCGGAGAGGCTGACGCAGGATAATGGCGTGAACCCGGGAGGCGGAGCTTGCAGTGAGCTGAGATCGCGCCGCTGCACTCTAGCCTGGGCGACAGAGCGAGACTCCGTCTCAAAAAAAAAAAAAAAAAAAACCGGGAGGATCCTGGCAAACCAAGACAGTTTGTCACCCTCATGAGTGGCTACTGTCCAAGAAACTCATCCTTACTTTCAAAATGCTTCTGGTCCCATGGACTTCATCACTAGAGGGCATTTTTAGAAATGTCATCTGAAGAACAAGGATGAGGACGGTGGCCGTGCATCCATGCTGCACACGGCCAGGCAGGACCACAGAGTCGCCCAGGTCATCAATGCACACGAACATGTTCATGCACCCGGGAGCTTGGAACCCCTCAGTCAATACCGTGCAGTTGTGAAACTGGAGGAAAACCGTGGCATGGGCTGAGTGCGGTGGCTCACACCCGTAATCCCAGCACTTTGGGAGGCTGAGGTGTGCAGATCGCTTGAGCCCAGGAGCTACAGACCAGCCTGGGCAACATAGTGAGACCTCATTTCTACAAAAAATTGAAAAATTTTTTTTTTTTTTTGAGACAGAGTCTAACTCTGTTGCCCAGGCTCGAGTGCAGTGGCGTGATCTCAGCTCACTGCAAGCTCCGCCTACCAGGTTCACGCCATTCTCCTGCCTCAGCCTCCCAAGTAGCTGGGACTACAGGCACCCGCCACCACGCCTGGCTAATTTTTTGTATTTTTAGTAGAGACGGGGTTTCACCGTGTTAGCCAGGATGGTCTTGATCTCCTGACCTCGGCTTCCCAAAGTGCTGGGATTACAGGCGTGAACCACCACACCCGGCCTAAATTTTTTTTTTTTTTAATTAGCCAGGCCAGCAGGGTGTGGTGGCTCACACTTGCAATCCCAGCACTTTGGGAGGCCAAGCCGGGCATATCACCTGAGGTCAGGAGTTCAAGACCAGCCTGGCCAACATGGTGAAAACCCATCTCTATTAAAACTACAAAAATTAGCCAGGTGTGGTGGTGGGTGCCTGTAATCCCAGCTACTCAGGAGGCTGAGGAAGGAGAATCACTTGAACCTGAGAGGTGAAGGTTTCAGTGAGCTGAGATCGCGCCACTGCACTCCAGCCTGCACGACGGGAGCGAGACTCCACCTCAAAACAAAACAAAACAAATCTTAATAACTTAACATAAAATTTAAGATTTCTTGTTCTGTTGCCCAGGCTGGGGTGCAGTGGTGCAATCATAGCTCACCGCATCCTTGAACTCCTGGGCTCAAGCAATCCTCCTGCCTCACCCTCTGGAGAAGCTAGGACTATAGGTGCATGCCATCATACCCAGCTAATCTTTAAAAAAACTTTTGTAGAAATGAGGTCTTGCTCTGTTGTCCAGGCTGGTCTTGAACCCCTGGGCTGAAGTGATCCTTCCACCTTGGCCTCTCAAAGTGCTGGGATTATAGGCATTAACCAACATACCTGGCCAAAATGTAAGATTTTTTTTTTTTTTTTTTTTTAAGACGGAGTCTCACTCTGTCACTCAGGCTGGAGTGCAGTGGTGCGATCTCGGCTCACTGCAAGCTCCACCTCCGGGTTCACGCCATTCTCCTACCTCAGCCTCTGGAGCAGCTGGGACTATAGGCACCCGCCACCACGCCTGGCTAATTATTTTGTATTTTCAGTAGAGACGGAGTTTCACCGTGTTAGCCAGGATGGTCTCGATCTCCTGACTCGTGATCCACCCACCTCGGTCTCCCAAAGTGCTGGGATTATAGACGTGAGCCACAAAATTAAAGATTTTAAAGATATATAATGCTTTCTGTTATCCTATGGAACAATACTTGAAATAACATACTGAGCTTTATTGTTGACTATTCAAAAGAAATGATTCCATTGAGAAGAATTTACAAGTAAACATTATTGATTTCATGTAGATAATGTCGGTGTAATGTTACAAAGAAAGTCTAAAGTTTTGGCTAGAGTTTAGAAAATTTTCTGGATGTTTTCTTTTCTTTTCTCTTTTTTTTGGGGGGGGATGAAGTCTCGCTCTTGTTCCCCAGGCTGGAGTGCAATGGGGTGATCTTGGCTCACTGCAACCTCCACCTCCCAGGTTCAAGCGATTCTCCTGCCTCAGCCTCTCGAGTAGCTGGGATTACAAGCGCCTGCCACAGCGCCTGGCTAATTTTTGTATTTTTAGTAGAGACGGGGTTTCACCATGTTGGCCAGGCTGGTCTCGAACTCATGATCTCAGGTGATCCGCCTGCCTTGGCCTCCCAAAGTGCTGGGATTATAGGCGTGAGCCACCACACCCAGCCCTGGATGTTTTCATATGATACTAAGTGGAATATATTCAATTATTTGTCAATAGTGTAATAAAAGATACATCAGTTAAATCACCTTATATCTTTTTATAAAACATTATATTTACAACTCTATCAAATAGAGAGAAAATTAAATAATAAATTAAAAGAGCTGAGAACCTAAAAATTAAAAATTAGAATATTTAGACCTCAGTGGGCAATCTTGAGGTGCTAGAGCTACAAAAGTAGCTTGGAAATTGAGTCTTCAGTATTCCCTTTAATGGAATTTATAAAAGAGAAGTAGTTAAATGTTTGGCCAATAGAAACACTTACAGAGAAGTGGCTTTGGTAAATGATAGTCTTTTATTTATTTATTTATTTTGAGATTGAGTCTTGCACTGTCCCCAGGCTGGAGTGCAGTGGTGCGATCTCGGTTCATTGCAACCTCTGCCTCCCGGGTTCAAGCAATTCTCCTGTCTCAGCCTCCCGAGTAGCTGGGATTACAGGCATCTGCCACCATGCTGGGCTAATTTTTGTTTGTTTTTTGTTTGTTTGTTGTTTTGAGACAGAGTTTCACTCTTGTTGCCCAGGCTGGAGTGCAATGGTGCAATCTTGGCTCACTGCAACCTCCACCTCCCCGGTTCAAGTGATTCTCCTGCCTCAGCCTCTTGAGTAGCTGGGATTACAGGCATGTGCCACCATGCCCGGGTCATTTTGTATTTTTAGTAGAGATGGGATTTCTCCATGTTGGTCAGGGTAGTCTCGAACTCCCGACCTCAGGTGATCCACACACCTCAGCTTCCCAAAGTGCTAGGTAAAGATGGGGTTTCACCACGCTGGGCTCAAACTCTTGACCTCAAGTGATTCGCCTGCCTCAGCCTCCCAAAGTGCTGGGATTATAGGCGTGAGCCATGGCACCCGGAAGTAAATGATATTCTAACAGAGATATCAGTAGTTTCTTTAAGTCTATAAGGAATAAATTATTAAATTTGACAAAATAATGAAAGTGATTGGATATATGAAACTGATAAAGCTTGAAAAGGCAGAAAGCGTTAGAAAAACAAAAAATATGAGAGCCTTTTGAAATAGTAAAGTGCCAATTCCCAGAAAAACTATTAAATTGTCTAACAAACTACATGAGAACACATTTGCTGTTTTATGATAAACATAAACAAATATAGTTAACTTTGAGGTCTTTTAATTTACTTAATCCTGACATTTGGCCAGCTGACATTTGCAAAGCTCTGTGGATTTTAAATAAACAAAAATTAATGAAACAGCCATTCTAACAAAGTGTTTTCAATACAGTTGATGATAGAGATACTGGCTATGTTAAAACCTAAGTATGATTAAGGCTAGAGAAATTCTAAATGTGGATGCTTTGGGGCTAGCAGAAGCTAAGAAGGAATCCAGCATTGTGAACAAGATTGTTGACAGAAAGGATCCTCTAGTTAAACTTACCAAGAAAGCCACCGAAAGAGTTTGATGCAATTCCTATGTCAAATCGTGGCCCAGACTGGGGTGCCATTTAGCTAGTGACAGCTAACTAAACAGCGTGCTAAGAATCTGTAAACATCAAAAACTGATTTGGAGATGATTACAATCATATGGTGAATAATTTATACTCTACTATATACCCTTTCATTCAAGATGTATATACATATTTGAAATGTCTTTATACATTTTATTTTATTTTTTGAGACTGAGTCTCGCTCTGTCACCCAGGCTGGAGTGCAGTGGCGCGATCTCGGCTCACTCCAACCTCCACCTCCCGGGTTCAAGCAATTCTTGTGCCTCAGCCTCCCAAGCAGCTGGGACTACAGGCATGTGCCACCACACCTGGCTAATTTTTGTACTAGCTGGAACTACAGGCATGTGCCACCACGCCTGGCTAATTTCTCTGCTAGCTGGGACTACAGGCATGTGCCACCACGCCCGGCTAATTTTTGTACTTTTAGTAGAGATAGGGTTTTACCATGTTGGCCTGGCTGGTCTCGAACTCCTAGTCTCAAATGATCCACCTGCCTCGGCCTCCCAAAGTGTTGGAATTACAAGCATGAGCCACTGTGCCAAGCCTCTTTATACATTTTAGTTTATTTCAACAGTAAAAGAACACATATCAATTTTATTATTTCTAGCATAATTATATTCCATACCAGTCATTGAACATTTTTATTATCATTCTGCCTATGGAATGGTGGAGTAGAAATTATCAGCCCTTCTTTTACCTTTTCCCAACTTTTATTATGTAAAATTCCAAACATATAAAAAGGTTGGAAAAACTAGGACACAGACATTCACGTCCCCATGAGCTACATTCCACAATCTAACCTGTGCCATGATTGTCCTTCTCTGTACATGTGTGTTTTCTGAGCCATTTGAATGTGAGCTTCAGACATCATGACTCTTCACCCTTAAACACACAGCCTGTGTTTCTTAAAAATCAGGAGATTCTCGGCCGGGCGTGGTGGCTCATGCCTGTAAATCCCAGCACTTTGGGAGGCCGAGGCAGGTGGATCACGAAGTCAGGAGGTTGAGACCATCCTGGCCAACACAGTGAAACCCTGTCTCTACTAATAATACAAAAATTAGCAGGGCGTGGTGGTGTGTGCCTGTAATCCCAGCTACTCAGGAGGCTGAGGCAGGAGAACCACTTGAACCAGGGAGTCAGAGGTTGCAGTGAGCCAAGATGGTGCCATTGCACTCCAGCCTGACTGTCGCGAGACTCTGTCTAAAAAAAAAAAAAAAAATCAAGAGACTCTCTCACATATCCATACCACTATTATGCCTAAGAAAACTCACAATCATTTCCCCAAAGGTGCCATATTTTTTCCAGTTTTTTCGAAGTTGAGGCCAATTCAGGGCGCTGTTTCTTTCTTTTTACTAAAAAAAAAAATTTTTTTTTTGAGATGGAGTTTTGCTCTTGTTGCCCAGGCTGGAGTGCAATGGTGCGATCTCAGCTCACTGCAACATCCGCTGCCTGGGTTCAAGTGATTCTCCTGCCTCAGCCCCCATAGTAGCTGGGGTTACAGGCACCCACCACCACACCCAGCTAATTTTATTTTTTTTTGGATTTTTAGTAGAGATGGGGTTTCACCATGTTGGCCAGGCTGGTCTCGAACTCCTGACCTCAAGTGATCCACCCGTCTTGGCCTCCCAAAGTGCTGGGATTACAGGCACGAGCCACCGTGCCCCACCCAAGCTTGCTTTAAAAGAAGATAGCAGGCCAGACGCAGTGGCTCAAGCCTGTAATTCCCACACTTTGGGAGGCTGAGATGGGAGGATCACTTGAGGCTATAAGTTCAAGACCAGTGTGGGCAACATTATGAGACCCCATCTCTTAAAAAAAACTTAGCTGGGCATGGTGGCACATGCCTGTGGTCCTCAGGAGGCTGAAGCAGGAGGATTGCTTGAACCCAGGAATTTGAGGCTGCAGTGAGCTATGATGGCACTACTGCACTGTAGCCTGGGTAACAGAGCAAAACCCTGTCTCAAAAACAAAACAAAACAAAACAAATAAATTAAAAAGTAAAAGAGGATAGCAATAACTTCTTAATAGAAAGGGGGTTGATTCAACAAGGGTGTCAAATAGTTGATAACCCTTCAAAGTGAGGAAGGAAAAAATTGTGGTTCTTTTACTATCTCACTTCAGTATGTCTTTTAAAACTTTCATATACAAAATTTAAAAATGGCCATGTGGCCCGGTGTGATGGCTTATGCCTGCAATCCCAGCACTTTGGGAGGCCAAGGCGGGTGGATCACCTGAGGTCAGGAGTTCGAGACTAGCCTGACCAACAAGGTGAAACCCCCGTCCCTACTAAAAATACAAAAATTAGCCGGGCCTGGTGGCATGCACCTGTAATCCCAGCTACTCGGGAGGCTGAGGCAGGAGAATTGCTTGACCCTGGGCAGCAGAGGTTGCAGTGAGCAGAGATGACGCCACTGCACCCCAGCCTGAGCGACAGAGTGAGACTCCGTCTCAAAACGACAACAACAACAAAACGGGTAGGATCATGATAGATTGAGAAGATGAAGAACTCTTTAAGGAGTCAAGTTGTATGAAATGCATCTCCTCACTTCCCACTTTACGTGTATGCCAGGGATTTACCCTGTGCTTAGTACTTCCAGAAAGCAGTTACTTACTGTTCCCCAATTCCACTCACATAGACATACCTTGAAACTATGGACAAAGTCTTTTTTGTTTGTTTTTGTTTTTAAGATGGAGTCTCACTCTGTCACCCAGGCTGGAGTGCAGTGGCACAATCTCAGCTCATTGCGACCTCTACCCCCCGGACTCAAGTGATTCTCCTGCCTCAGCCTCCTGAGTAGCTGGGATTACAGGCACGCGCCACCACGCCCGGCTAATTTTTTGTATTGTTAGTAGAGATGGGTTTCACCATGTTGGCCAGGCTGGTCTTGAACTCCTGACCTCAGGTGATCCACCCACCTCAGCCTCCCAAAGTGCTGGGATTACAGGAGTGAGCCACCTCGCCCAGCCCTGGACAAGGTCTTTTGGATGATACACATCCTAGCACAGATAAATCATTTTTCAAATCAGTTGAGACCGAATGGCCCCCACTTCTACCAAGGAGAGCCCATAATTGATTGGCGACAACGAATGTCCCAAACAAGTATAGATTTACTCTGCAATAAAACACCTCCCAGACTTGTTTGTATGTGGACTGGACTAACAAGGGTCTACATCTCCTAATACTTAATACAACCTAAGGAAACACCTGGCATGAAAGGCATTGTCCAGCATCACAGCAAGCATGACACAAGAATCTTTCAAACAGGCCGGGTGCGGTGGCTCACACCTGTAATCCTAGCACTTTGGGAGGCCGAGGTGGGCAGATCACCTGAGGTCAGGAGTTCAAGACCAGCTTGGCCAACATGGTGAAACACTGTCTCTACTGAAAACAGAAAAATTAGCTGGGTGTGGTGGCACGCGCCTGTAGTCCCAGCTACTTGGGAGGCTGAAGCAGGGGAATCTCTTGAACCCAGGAGGTGGAGGTTGCAGTGAGCCACGACACTGCCCTCCAGCCTGGGCGATGGAGCAAAACTCCATCCCTCCCGCCCCCCAAAAATATATATATATATATATTTATATACACATACATATACATATCTTGCAAAGAGAGTCTCAAAAAAAAAAAAAAAAAAATCTTCCAAATCTTCCAAAGAGAGTATCTGCAAGATCAAGGAAAGCTGTCTTACATTTTAAGACTCAAAACATCCATGTTATAGTAGACACACTTTTGCCTTAAGAAAAATATAAATAATTGCTCCAGTTTTGAATTACCTTCAGTCTCTGAAGTTATTTCTTAAGTGCTTCTTGGAAATTTAGGAAATGGATTCTGAACTAAGTAAAGTTGAACAGGCTCCAGATTTATTAGAAAAAAAAAATCAGTGTCAAGGCAAAACAAAATGTGATTTTTATCTGGAAATGAGATAAAGGTTGACTGTAGCATTAGCAAGGTGGATCTTATACTGGCCACAGATCTGAAAAATTCAAGCGTGGTAAAGAATCCCAGAGAATCGAGAATGTTTCTAGAATCCCCTCTAAGGTGGTGTTCATGAAATAACTCATGTAGTCAGTGACTACCATTTCTGAAGTCTTTTATTATACAAACACTTACTGCAGAAAAATGATAAAATGCAAACAAATGAAAGAGAGAAAAATTATCCATCTTGCCATATCCTGGGACAACACTGTTAACATCTACATGAATATCCTTCCAGATTGTTTTCTATCAAGAACAATACTAATTTTTTTCCCCCACAAAAATCAGATCAAACATACTGTTTGGACACCTGGGTTTCTTCATTTGGTATCTTCCATGTCAAGAAATCTTTCTTTTTTTTTTTTTTTTGAGACAGTCTCGCTCCGTCGACCAGGCTGGAGTGCAGTGGTGCGATCTCAGCTCACTGCAACCTCTGCCTCCTGGGTTCAAGCAATTCTCGTGCCTCAGCCTCCCTGGTAGCTGGGATTACAGGCGTGCATCACCACACCTGGCTAGTTTTTGTATTTTTAGTAGAGATGGGGTTTCACCATGTTGACCAAGCTTGTCACGAACTCCTTACCTCAGGTGATCCACCCGCCTTGGCCACCCAAAGTGCTGGGATTACAGGAGTGAGCCACTGCAAGTGGCCTTGCTTTGTTTGAATAGACAGGGTTTCACCACGTTTTCCAGGCTCGTTTTGAACTCCTGAGCTCAAGCGATCCACCCGCCTTGGCCACCCAAAGTGCTGGGATTACAGGTCTGAGTCACTGCACCCACCCATCTTTTTGATTTCTACCTCAATATTGTTAATGGCTGCAAACACTATTTCCTCTGGAGCGTATCAAAATTTAACCATTCCCCTACATCAGCATTAACGTCACTTCCAGGTTTTTGCTATTAGAAATATGCTGCAATGAGCTTTCTTTTGTTAAGCACTACATTCTGGACCACATGTCACATCTGGCATCCCGAGGGACATTTGCTTGCAGATGTTACAAAGCCTCACTGCTAGAAGGTAGTCCTCCCCCCCATCTCTAGGGATCAGAAGAACCCCAGAGTAACCCAGTTTGGAGGTACTCTATGTCCTGACTCGCCTTATTTAGGACATTACAAAAATCGCTGTATAAAAGTAAGACAGCTGAGGTAAATCCCAGGACTTTTCCAAAATCTGTTTGTCATAAAGTTGAAAAGTAAACATTTTCCATTATTTATTGGCACCACATTTACGAATCCATTTGCCTTCAGGCTTCCTGCCTGTCTGGTGGAATTCAGGTTTGCTATGGGAAAGGATGAAGCAGATCCTAATGAAAAAAGGAAGAGATCTCTCAGTAACTGAAATGAAACCTACAGCCAAGGCAAGTCAGACCCAGAACACAGTTAATAACCATTAGTTAGTTTCACTGTATTCTTATTTTACATCATCCCAGATTATTTTTATCTCCTTAAAACATAGGCTTATAAGACAATTTAAATATTTTTGTTAAAGCAGTTATGGTCAATGCCCCACTGTGTCTGCAATTAAAACAAATATGTATCCTGAATATTTGGGGATGAGATTTCTGCTTTGATTTTACTCCAGAAAAACCAATTACAACATGTAATCAGGCATTTCCAGACTGAAGTAAGTAAAAGGAATCCAGTCTCCTTTTCTCCAAATTCTTAGAGATGTTGAGTAGAATCCTAAAAGGCTGTAATTCACACGTTAAAACCCTGCTGAAAACGCTCTCCCCTTGCATTTTGGAAGAGATACATCACTCAACCCTGCTGAAAACGCTCTCCCCTTGCATTTTGGAAAAGATACATCACTCGGCGGGAATGGCTCCCTCAGAATCCAGAATACACTTGTTAGCCAGCCGACCCTGTTCTAAAGTGATCCCACAATTCCTAAGATGCTGTCGGGTAGCAAGTTCTACAGTATCTCGACTGTTAGGGAATCCAGGCTGAGGAGTCACTTTCAACAAGATCAGTTCCTCTGTGGAAGATGCCTTTTGGGGACCTTTTCAAGATTCAATTTTATACGCAGTTGATACTTAGTTCTGTAGGTAACACGAAATCAACAGAAACATTTTGGAAACAGAAACTCCTGAAAATCATAGAAACATTTTAGCAAGTTGTGTTCCTGGATGTCTCCTGAAATCAGCCTGACAAAAATTTTGTATGAAGATGAGTTTTAATGCCCTTTAAAAAGCTCTTTTAAGTCCATGATGAATTGCCAGAATGAGTACACTGAGGCAAGGCCTTGTCCGGTGCTGAGACAGACATTAAAACAATGGTACCATGATTAAATAAGTTTTTTATTGTCACATTTAACTGCTTTGTCAGATATACATTGTAGATTTCAGTATGGCATCAAAATAAAAATATTTTCCTGAATGTCAAAATCTGAACAGAGGAGATAGTAATGGCACTTAAAAAAAAATAAATTCACACTGGCGCTGAAGCTGCGTAGTAGGTAGCTGATAACAAAGGAACACATTTGCAGATAAAGTGGTCTGCAGCATTTTAAATCAAATGGCAGTGGTGTAAGGCCAATGAAACCAGGAGAGTAGTTAAAAGACAGACCCCCATAGAGTGGGGATCCAAAGAATGGCAGTTCTAGCATTTCATTTTCGGTCTATATGATACTGTCTAATTTAGTATTGTAACTGGAGCTCAGTGAGCAAATGTGTATCCTATAAACTGAAACTACTTTTTCAGAACCCAGATTTTAAGCCTCTCCAACAACTTCCTTATTCTTATAGGTTTTAACTAGCTCAAAGGACAGGCAGTTAAACTCCAAGTATTAACCTCATGGCTGTCCTTGTCATAAATGGTGGGTCTTGCCATTTCCAAACCAGAAGCCCAACATGCTCCTGAATGTCTTAGTAGTTTTACACATTGTGGGCAAAACTAGAAAACAAGTAGTCATTAAATAAAAATATGAGTGCATTCCAAGAGAGTCTCTACACATACTGCAATTATTCCCCAAATGGCAACTTAAGATAAAATAAGTATGGTTATTCAGCTTGAAAATGAATCTTTATTCACCAAGATTCCCAAACAGCTTCTTATTAAATGTCTTTCCTCCGCAAATAAAACTAACACTAGGATTTGTCAGAAGATCTAAATGAGTTATATCTCCTCTGTATGAACTCAGCTAAACCTACCGTGTCTGGAATCTGTTCATTATAAAACTCACTCCTTCTGTTCTCCACTGCGTGTGTCCTCTAAGATTCCAGAACAGAGACCATAAATGTGCCAGTGCAACACAGTAGTCACTGTAATCCATCAAGAAAAAAATAATTTATTTTATGACGTATTTATTTGGATGATTACTCACTGGTAATTAGTATCTCTACTTTTTTTTTTTTTTAAAGGCAACCATTTTAAGTGATAATACATATCAAGCTAGTAGAAAAAAGTTGGAAGCCCTCTCTTTCATCTCACGAAGTCATGCAGACAAGAGAAGGTATATCTGATTTGTTCCAATCAGGCTTCTTGGAATTATCAAAATTTCTTTTCTGGCAAAGATGAATTTGGCTCATCATAGAAAGAAGTTCTTTGAAGGCTGCTGCTAAACTTGTTTCCCTTTGAAAAAGTAAATTTCAAGGCATGATAGTGCAAGAGGTAAGTTTTTGATTTATAGAACATTTATAGACTAATTGTGCTTAGTCTCTAATTTCCAATTTATTTTAAAGAACAGAAACTACGCTGATAAGTTTCACTTTGCCTAAATTTACCAGTACATCCATGAATCGCACCAGAATTAGGACAATTTGATTATCTTAATGATTCTGTTATGAAACTTGCACACTGTATCCAAAGGTAAAGAGCAGCGGATGGAGGCTCCCACAAGTTCTGTGCACAAGGACTCTCTTCTCGGGAGTCAAAGTATCTGAGAAAGCAGTTCTCCCCCCAGATTAAGTTCTCAAAAACCCTCTCAGTAAGCAATGAAGAAAAACAGTGCTAGGTGGAGAGTTTCTTTTGTTTAGTTAAATCTGGGAGATCTGAGTGTTCCTGGGGTCCTCGTCGGGATGTGTCATGGGTTGAGAATCCTTCGAATGTGAGTATTCACTATTAGAAGGCTCTGTAGGGTCAATCAAATTTTCATAATCACTGTCATCTGAATCCTCACCACTGTCTCCAGCTGCTCTTTGGGGAGGAGGAAGGTCAGCCCCACTTCCAGGATACTTCAGTCCAGCACTGGTGGAAGCATAATTGGAAGAGCCCACAGCTTGAGGCCGAGGCATAAAGACACCCCTTTCCATTCGAGAGTGGCTCAAAGTACTTTCTTGATTGTTTGGGTGAAAATCAGAATAGGGGGGAGGAGGATCCGAGGCCTCTGCATCTCCAAGTGTACTTCTACCTTCAGCTGCAAACCCAGAAGACAGCATCCGAGGACTGAACACTGGGTCCAAGCTTTCAGACGGCATCTGTCTGCTTAACACTGCCTGCTGCAATCCTGGATGAAAACAAAGAATATTCTAACACTTTCTAGATTCTCACAGCTTTTCATCTCAATGTATAACATGGCCAACCTGAATGTTCTGGAAAATAGCAGTGAGGTAATGAAGCTGACTGTTACAATTATTTTACAATTGCACAGTACTTGATAATTTACAAGATATTTCCCTACACATTAATTCATTTAAGGCCATGACAAATTTCTGAAGTGTTATCATTATCGTTATTATTACTGTTTCCATTATAGATGCAAAGAAACCAGAGTTCTGAAAGGTGAGGTGATGTGACTAAGGGGACAGCTGGAAGTGGGCCTAAGACTCAGAATGCAGGCTCCGTCGCTCCACAGCCTGTGCTGGTTCCCTGGCGTGGGGCTGGCTGTGTCACACTGCGGGGCCCAAAGGTTGAAATGGAAACGTCCTGTACACGGAATGGAAATGTGAGATTCTTTCTTTGGCAGCCTCCTATCAAAAAACCGATTTCTTTATAGCTACCTGTCATAATACACCTCTTTCATAATACACTTATACACCTTAAATAATAATACACTCATACACCTTTATAGCTACCTGTCATAATACACTTATACACCTTAAAACTTTAAAAACCCTATATTAAGTAGATACTGAACCACAGCTTTACTCTATTTTTATTAATGTTGTGAAAGAACCCATATAATCCATATAGCCTTGAAAGTTTTTGTAGGTAACATTTCAATTTTTAAAAAATATTATAAAACTGATACACACTTGTACAATATTTAGAATATTTAGAAAGGAAGAAAGAAAATAAAAGCTGCCCACAATTCCATCATCCCAAGAACACTGTCCGGATGAAAAGGGCACAGGCTTTCAAGCAAAGAGACCTAAACTGTAAGTATCAGATCCTCACTTCCTTGCTGTGTTACAGAAGTCACTAATCCTTGCTGAACTCCAGTTTTATTATCCAGCTTTGGGTGTTTGTCTGTACATGTATATAAAACATGGCTGACATTACCTGGTTTATACTGTTTTCTATCCTAGTTTTTTGTTTGTTGAGACAGGGTCTCACTCTGTCACCCAGGCTGGAGTGCAGTGACACAATCACGGCTCACTGCACCCTTAACCTCTCAGGCTCAGGTGATTCTCCCACCTCAGCCTCCCAAGAAGCTGGGGCTAGAGGTACATGCCACCATGCCTGGATTTTTTTTTTTTTTTTTTTTTTAAGTAGAGATGGGGTTTTGCTATGTTGCCCAGGCTGGTCTTGAACTCCTGGGCACCAGTGATCCACCTGCCTCGGTCTCCCAAAGTGCTGAGATTACAGGCGTGAGCCACCATGGTTGGCCTAGTTTTTCTTTCTTTTTTTTTTTTTTGGGGACAGAGTCTCGCTCTGTCGCCCAGGCTGGAGTGCAGTGATGTGATCTCGGCTCACTGCAACCTCCGCCTCCTGGGTTCAAAAGATTCTCCTCCTTCAGCCTCCCAAGTAGCTGGGATTACAGGTGCCTGCCACCATGCCCAGCTAATTTTTGTATTTTTAGTAGAGACAGGATTTCATCATGTTGGCCAGGCTGGTCTTGAACTCCTGACCTCGTGATCCGCCCGCTTTGGTCTCCCAAAGTGCTGGGATTACACGTGAGCCAGCACGCTCGGCCTCTTTATTTTATTTATTTAGTTTTTTTTGAGACAGTCTCACTCTGTTGCTCAGGCTGGAATGCAGTGGTATGATCTTGGCTCACTGCAACCTCCACCTCCCAGGTTCAAGAATTCTCCTGCCTTGGCCTCCCTAGTAGCTGGGATTACAGGTGCACATCACCATGACCGGCTAATTTTTGTATTTTTAGTACAGACGAGGTATCACCACTTTGGCCAGGCTAGTCTTGAACTCCTGACCTCAGGTGATCTGCCTGCCTCAGCCTCCCAAAGTGCTGGTATTACAGGCGTGAGCCACCACGCCCAGCCCTATCTGTATTTCTGATTATTTCTAGAAAAATATAACAGTAAATCAGACTGTTATATTTGCCTGGAAACATAAGTTACATTTTAACTGGATTATATATATTCTTATTAAATTAGAAAAGTTTAGCCCTAACCTTATCTTTTACACTTGATATTATCTGCCATACATTTATAAATTTTACACACAGACATTAATTCTGGTGGTGTTACAGCAAACATGGCTGTTATGCTGGAATTATTAGGTTTATGGGCCTAATTCTCATTCAATCAGTTTGTTCCTTAGCCTAATGGTGTCTATTCATCCATTGCTACCAAAACTAGACATTTAAAACCTTTACTAAGACCAGACATAAAGCTAAAAGAATATTTGGTAGCTCCTCTATAAGGCTATATTAAAACAGGACACAGGCTGGGTGTGGTGGCTCATGCCTGTAATCCTAGCACTTTGGGAGGCTGAGATGGGTGGATCACTTGAGGCCGAGACCAGCCTGGCCAACATGGTGAAACCCCATCTCTACTAAAAAAAAAAAAAAAAAAATACAAAAATTAGCTGGGCATAGTGGCAGACACCTATAGTCCCAATTACTCGGGAGACTGAGGCAGAAGAATCGTTTGAACCCGGGAGGTGGAGGTTGCAGTGAGCCAAGATCACGCCACTGACTCCAGCCTGGGTGACAGAGGGAGATTCCGTCTAGAAAAAAAGACAGGACACAGTGCCTAGCTGCTGGACATGCCAGGGTTAACTTAGTAACAACCACCATATTCACTGTAACTAGATCCGATTGTCAATATATACACAAATCTGTATCAATAACTTCTTGGGATTTATTCTAATTTCCACTTTAGCTTTTCTACCTTTTGTCTTCTTTTTCTTCAAGTGTCAGAGAATTGAGGGGGCTACTATGAAAAACAGCACTTGCCCTCCAGAGAAGCTGAACAAGAGACTGCTCTGCCCCAGCCAGGCTAATCTGAGACTTGATGAGCGTAGAAAGAGGCACATAATTTATTGTGTAGTATAATCTGATGTTTAAAACAACATTTCCCTGATACTGAATGGTAAAATTAATAAGAAACTTACTTCTTTCTTGTTCCTTTTCATTTTTCCTCTGAGTGATTTGTCTTCTTAATTTGTTCACTTCCGCCTGACAAGATTCAACAACTCGCTCACTCTTTTCAACATCTGCACACACTGCCTGAGGAAAAAAATGACAACAAGGTTAGCTTCAAGTTCAAGCACAAGGCATTCCATAAATTCAGCGCTGATTACAACTCTAGGAAAAGTCCAGATGGTTTATTGAGTTAAAAAGCAGCCACATAAGGTAGAACAAAATCATGAAAGCCCAAAAGACTAGAATTGTTATTATTCACTGATTTGCTTTAAGATGATTATGCTATTTAGCTTATAAATTCTTGACCAATAAGGGTAAGATAGGAAAGATCTACTCTTTCCTTTGATTAATCATTTTTATTGAAATGAAAAGGGAACTCTTGGTACCAATTTAGCATACAAAGGAAGAACAAAAGATAAGACAGGAATATGATGCTTTCAACTTTTATTTATTATCAACATTCAAAAAATCAGATAAGACAATTTAACAGAAAATATTTTTAAAGAAAAGTTGAAAAAAGTTTCAAAGTCAAGGTTTAATAAAAGATAGCTATCTGAGACTACATCTGTGTAATTTAGCTATTTATAATCCTGAGAACACTCTATGTGATTTGGTATTTTCAAAGCAGGCCTTATTCAATCAACAATGAAATAGCCACTTTTGGCCAGTGCTGATATTCTGAAAAGGGCATGGTCATGAATTCAGGACAAAAAGCTATTTTCCACTGCGAGTTCCTTCCATAGCAGAAATACCAGAAGCTTCCAGAAAGTAGGCTGGTTACCAGTGAGTCTGTATAAAGTTCCCTATACTGGTAGGTGCACAGTGACCCTGATTTGGAACACTAGACTGGAAATGGCTCTTGTATGCTTCTCCTTTTGCCCCGGGCTGAACTCAGCCTGTTTTCCTCTTTTTCAGTATCTGCCTTCATTCCTCTTTTTACTCATTGAGGCCTTCATCCTTTTTATTTTTATATTTTAGAGATGCGGTCTCACTCTGTCACCTGGGCTGGAGTGCAGTGGCACAACTGTAGCTCACTGCAGCCTTGACCTCCTGGACTCAAGCAATCCTCTTTCCTCAGCTTCCCAAGTAGCTGAGGACTACAGGTGCATGCTGCCACACCTGGCTAATTTTTAACTATTTTGTAGAAATGGGGTCTCATTATGTTGCCCAGGCTGATCTCGAACTCCTTGGCTCAAGTGATCCTCTTGCCTAGGCCTCCCAAAGTGCTGGGATGACAGGTGTGGGCCATCATGCCCGGCCAAAGCCTTTTTCCTTAAAGCCAGGCTTTTTCCAGGTCTGGGAGAGCTTCATCAACTTTACCACTTTCTTTGCTGTACTCAAAGGCAAGTTCAAAGGCTCTTTTGTTCTTAGATTTTAGAGCAAACTACTCCTAAGAACACAGCAGGGATGATGAAAAGAATGTGGGAAAGTATTGTTAGCACCGAGCTCAGTATTTGGCTCACAGGAGATGTTTCCATCGATGTCTGTTGCATAAATGACTAGGAATGAACAGGCTCTGCCGAGATCCTCCCACTCGATGGAGGCAGCTGGGGGCAAAGTGAGTGAACTAGGATGAAGAAACAGAGATGCAACCAGTTATGGCTGCCTTTTGATATTGTCTCTACTTAGAATATAACTGATGGAGACAGCTATGTTCTTAGCAAGCCTTTCTACATTTTCCTAGAAAAACTACTATCACAAATGCGGCCATAAGTATTTGAAACAGTAGTATTAACAATCTACTTCAGGCACAGAGTGAGAGAGCCAGGCTTCTGCAAGACGGCACGAATCATTATTCCGCAGCTTGACTCTGCAGATTCTGACTTTCGGATCCTAACTCTTACTTGCCACTTGGAAGATAATTCAAAATTAAAGTAGAATTAAAAGCTTTTTGGCAAGACAAATAAGATGAAAACTAATAAATAAATCAGTTACCTGAACTTTCTCTTGAAGTGCATTATAAACCTGATAAATCGCCCTGATGTCTTTCATCACTCCATCCTTGTCAAAAAAGTCAGTACTAGAAGACAAACAGAAAAAAGATGCCTCAAGGTTATCATAACTGCTGTGAAATGGAAAGGCATTTTTCCTGTCTCTTCCACTTTATTGTTTAAATGCTGTGACTCCAACGTGACAGTGTTTAAGGAATAATGCCCATACCACAAGAATTACAGAAGAGAAATTTTAAAAAACCCATGTTACCAAGATCATTTAAAAAATAATAAAAAGCTGTGTATTTTTCAGTGACTATGTTTAGCTTTTAGAACCTCAGAAATAATACTCTATCCAAAACTTTTGTATCAATTACAAAAAATATTGTGGCAAATGATTTAAAAAATTCATAAAAGTAAACTATTTTTTCAACAAGAACAAAATTTTGATATATGCTGGTGGTATCTAGACAATTACCTTACTGTAGTCTTCAATTTTAATCATATCAAACTCGGTTTTACATTTTTCCATACACCTTTTAAATGTTATTAGCAAAAGAAATATTGCTGACAAAAGAAAAAACTAGCACTTTACCTTTCAACTTACCCATGTTCTTTAATCACTTTGGCATAACTCTGAGAAGTATTTGGCACTGAAGACACTTTGTACTCTTGCTGGCTAGTATTTCCTAGATTGGGAATAGCGAGTGATATCCTTTGATTATACCTATGAGAAAAATTCAGAAAGAGATCATGTTAAATGTACCATTCTATCATATTCAAGTGAGATTGACAGTTTAAAAAAAAAAAGGGCTGGGTGTGGTGGCTCACACCTCTAATCTCAGCACTTTGGGAGGCCGAGGCAGGCAGATCACCTGAGGTCAGGAGTTCGAGACCAAGACTAGCCTGGCCAACATGGTGAAACCTTGTCTCTACTAAAAATGAAAAACAAATTAGCCGGACATGGTGGTGCACACCTGTAGTCCCAGCTACTCGGGAGGCTGAGGCAGGAGAATCACTTGAACCCAGGAAGTGGAGGTTGCAATGAGTCAAGATCGTGCCACTGCACTCCAGCCTAGGTGACAGCGAGACTATATCTCTAAATAAATAAATAAATAAATAATTTTTAAAAAAGGGCATGCGTGGTGGCATGTGCCTATAGTCCCAGCTACTTAAGAGGCTGAGGTGACAGGATCAGGAGTTCAAGGTTGCAGTGAACTATGATAGTGCCACTGTACTCTAGCCTGGTGACAGGGCAAGACCCTTTCTCTAAAATAATAGTAATAATAAAATTAAAATAAATAAAATTAATTAACTAAAAAATAATGGGGCTTGATGATAGGAGTCTTAGTTGCTGACATTGGTAAACTAACGGGAAGGTCTCACGGAGCACCTCCTTCTACAGACAACCCAAGGATACATGAATTAGTAATGTTTTCCCTTCCTGTAAAGTAAAACCTTGCTTATCAACTCCTTGAGAGCAGAGGTCATGCCTTACACATCTTTTGTATACCCACAGTGACTGACACAATGCTGAGCCTGTTGTAAGTGCTCAAGAAATACCCACAGATTACATAATGAAATCCTATAAAAACCTTTTTAACAATTAACAATTATTTTCACTGATGTCAATTTAATTTATTCTACAAAAAATAAACTTCCAGAGGGAAACCATTTTGCTGTTTACAAACAGACAACATCATCATATAATCATAGGGGTGGTTTTTTTTTTTTTTTTTTGGTTTAACAAGTTCACAGTGCAAAACCCTTATTAACCAGCAGGTGGATCAATTTCACAATTTTGTATTTGAAATTTATGTTTCAAAATTATAATCAGACTTCCACAGCAATAAAACTGCCTTTCCACATAGTGGATTATGGAGAAGCAAATGATGATTTCCAGCTGTTTATTCCTTATCAGAATTTATGCATAATACACGTCTTGTTAATGCTTCTTGATCCAAAAACAATTTTATGTAAATAACTGACAAGAAAAATACCTTCTGTAACCACAAAAAGAGCTAAAGGGAATAATACAAGTTTTTATTTAAAGATGCAAAAAGTTTTGGGAGGCCGAGGCAGGTGGATCACCTCAGGTCAGGAGTTCAAAACCAGCCTGGCCAACATGGGCAAAACCCCGTCTCTACTAAAAATACAAAAAAATTAGCCAGCATGGTGGTGTGTGCCTGTAATCCCAGCTAATCGAGAGGCTGAGGCAAGAGAATCACTTGAACCCGGGAAGCAGAGGTTGCAGTGAGCCAAGATTACACCACTGTACTCCAATCTGAGTGACAGAGCTGGCCTCCGTCTCAAAAAAAAAAAAAAAACACAAAAGCATAAAATGCACTATAATGCACATTTTTGAAGACACAAATCTCAATGACTTGTACCAACGTCCTTTTTTTTTTTTTTTTTTTGCGATAGATTCTTGCTCTGTTGCCAGGCAGGAGTGCAGTAGCACAATCTCGGCTCACTGCAACCTCTGCCTCCGGGTTCAAGCGATTCTTCTGCCTCAGCCTCCCGAGTAGCTGGGAATACAGGCACGTGCTACCACACCCAGCTAATTTTTGAATTTCACCATGTTGGCCAGGATGGTCTCGATCTCTTGACCTCGTGATCCATCCGCCTCGGCCTCCCAAAGTGCTGGGATTACAGGCGTGAGCCACCGCGCCTGGTCCCAACATCCTTCTTATATGTGAGGCAGATGGAAAAGCAAGCTTTACCTTCTATTTGGTCTAAAGAGTACGTATTCTAAAGCGTGAGTGGAATTGTTGGCAGTGGAGATGAAGCTGAAGAGAAGAAAGACGAGGTCGGGCACGCCAAGGATGTGGGTGAGCTGCTTGTGAAGAACCTGCTCTCTGTAGGACATCTGCTGCTGCGTATTGCGTCGGAATCTGTACCACCCAATGACTTTCTGAAAGAAAAGTGTGAAAAGTTGCATGAAATCTTACAAATTTAATTCTGAATGGATCCATACAAACACACGTGCACAAATGTTCATAGCAGCTTTATGTGCAAAAGCCCCACCCTGGAACAACCCAAGAGTCCATGAGCAGGAGCATGGATAAACAGACTGTGCTTCAGGCATACACTGGAATCCTACTTAGTGATAAAAAGGAACATGAATGAGTCCCAAAATAACTATGCTGAGTGAAGGAAGCTAGATACCTCCTCACTAAAAGAAGTATAGGTTATAGGATTCTATTTATACAAAATTCTAGAAAATGAAAACTAATCTAGTGACATAAAGCAGATCAGTGGTTAACAGGAATGGGGGGAGAAGGCAGGACTGGAAAGGCACGAGGAAGCTTTCGTAGGTGAAAGAGATGCTCGTTATCTTAACATGGTGATGGTTTCACAAGTTTACACATACATCAAACTTCTAAGAGCATACATTTGAAATATGTATTATATGTCAATTTTACCTCGATAAATCTATTTTAAAAGTTTAGCTTTGTCAGCTCTAACTATAGCATAACTAAACTGGCTCATGAAACTGTTATGCTCTCTGGAAGAATACTCCTCATAATGTGATTTGTTGGTCGTCAGGAAGACAGATAACTTCAGAGATATCTGAAAGACTGCTGAAGTGCAGATTCCTGGACCCCACCCCTAAAGTGCAGATTCCTGGACCCCACCCAAATCTGCAGAATCAGAACCTCTCAAGATAGAGCCAGGAATCTGAATTTCAGTAAGTTTCTGAATTTTTCTTTTGCATATTGAAATTTTAAAACATCTGTTGTCAAAACATTTAATTCTTTATTAGAAGATCAATCTTCATACAGCTTCCTTCTTTGAAACCAACTCTGAGTTAAAATCTTGTTTTAAGAAGCAAAGGTAGTTTAAATCTATTAGAGTAATATTAAAATTAACAGTAAATTTAGATTGTTTTGACATTTTCATGTAGAAAAAGTAAGCCAACTTTTGCTGAGGCTAGCATTGTCACAAATAATTTCACTAATTATTACACCACTCTAAGTGAATAATGTTTTCTCCATTGAGTTCATATCACATGCAATGAACTACAGAGAACAAAGAAATAAGCAATAGTTCCTGACTCAAGGAGTACTACTGAACATAAAACATATCTTCCCATAGATTAAAGCAATTAATTCTATATCTCTTAAATAAAAAGAAAACCCAAGCCTTTGTCTCAGGGTATAATCTTTTTTTTTTTTTTTTGAGACAGTCTTGCATTGTCACTCAGGCTAGAGTGCAGTGGCGTGATCTCGGCTCACGGCAACCTCCACCTCCCGGGTTCCAAGCGATTCTCCTGCTTCAGCCTCCGAGCAGCTGGTATTACAGGCATGTGCCACCGCGCCCGGCTAATTTATTTTTAGTAGAGATGAGGTTTCACCATGTTGGCTAGGTGAGTCTCGAACTCCTGACCTCAAGTGATCCACCTGCCTCACCCTCCTAAAGTGCTGCGATTACAGGCATTGAGCCACTGTGCCTGGCCTCAGTATATAATCTGATAGAAGAGATGTTTTGTCTGAAGTTACAGAGCTCATGAGTGACAGCCAAGATGTGGAATCAAGATGCCTGCCTCTTTCCACTGGGCAACACTAACTTTCACATTCTATACTAGACATGATGGTGGCCATAAAAAAGGTAAAAGTAGTTTTCCTTTCAAGAAAACTTGGATACAATTAGAGAGAGCTATTGATGTATGTGAACACGGCACATTTCATTCTAAGATTCAATACTCTGTACCCAACTCCTACTTGGAATGTTGGAATTACCTACTCAGCAGACCTCAGGCATGCCCCACACTTCCCCTGCCTTCCTGCAAAGACCTGAACAGTGCTCAGCACACTGGCTGTTTTCATGAAATCCTCATTGACTAGCAGAATCTTGCAAGTGGCTATTGGATGAGTAATGGTGCTTTTCAGTTATGCCAATTCGAACTATTTTATTTCATTTTTTCCTAGCTGCCTTTTTTGTTTGTTTGTTTGTTTTGTTTTTGAGATGGAGTCTTGCTCTGTGGCCCAGGCTGGAGAGCAGTGGCGCGATCTTGGCTCACAACAACCTCCACCTCCTAGGTTCAAGCAATTCTCATGCCTCAGCCTCCTAAGTAGCTGGGATTACAGGAGTGTATTGCCACAACCAGCTGCATTTTTAGTAGAGATGGGATTTCACCATGTTGGCCAGACTGGTCTCGAACTGCTGACCTCTAGTGATCTGCCAGCCTCAGCCTCCCAAAGTGCTGGGATTACAGGCGTGAGCCACAGTGCCTATAATAGCTTATTGATTCGATATATGCCAATAGTTTTAAAAAGATTCTCCTGGCTGGGTGTGGTGATTCATTACTGTAATCCAAGCACTTTGGGAGGCCAAGGCAGGAGGATCACTTGAGCCCAGGAGTTTGAGCCCGGCCTGAGCAAGATAGCAAGACCCCATCTCTGCAAAAAATTTAAAAAGCACATGCCTATGGTCCTAGCTACCCAGGAGGCTGAGGCAGGAGGATCATTTGAGCCCAGGAGGGCCAGGCTACAGTGAGCTGTGATCATGCCGTTGTACCAGGGTGACTAACAGAGTGAGACCCTGTCTCAAAAAACAAAACAAAACAAAACAAAACAGATTCTCCTGTCATTTTCATCAATGAAGGATGAGATGCCAAATTAATGTGTATTGGTGATATCTTTGATTCTACCTTTTAGAGTTAACGAACAAACTAGTTGCAAAGCTACTGAGAAACTAAGTCACTGATGTTGAAAAGCACATTTTGCATAGCTATATTTGGGACACGATGAAGAATTATGGATATCTTTCCCTAAAACCTTGTCTCTGCTTATGTTTCTCAGTCAATTTTTCACACAGACTATTCTATCCACAGACCATAGACTATTCTCTATGCTAGACATTTGCTTACATTTTCAACCCAATATGGGCACGTTTATTGTCTTTAGCTTGTGTTCTTTTGGCCTTATGATGATACAAGGATGGCTGTTTCAGTTACTGTTATCAATTTCAGAGCTTCCGGAAAGCACGAATCCTCCTTACTTGCTTTGTTTGGCCTTAGCCTAAAACCTGAGGCTTGTGCAAACGTTGTAAGCACATATGGATTCTGCCAGAACAGTAATTCAGCCCGTGACCAAACTGTACCTACTGGGGGATTTTCTTATCAAAAACATTAGCCTCTATCTTTTTTTTTTTTTTTTTTTTTTGAGACGGAGTCTCGCTCTGTCGCCCAGGCTGGAGTGCAGTGGCGCGATCTCGGCTCACTGCAAGCTCCGCCTCCTGGGTTCACGCCATTCTCCTGCCTCAGCCCCTCTGAGTAGCTGGGACTAAAGGCGCCCGCCACCTCGCCCGGCTAATTTTTTTTGTATTTTTAGTAGAGACGGGGTTTCACCATGGTCTCGATCTCCTGACCTCATGATCCGCCCGCCTTGGCCTCCCAAAGTGCTGGGATTACAAGCGTGAGCCACTGTGCCCGGCCACATTAGCCTCTATCTTAAGCCTAACATTTTACATGTACCTTGTGGGTTATATAACCACCCTTTTGAGGTAATGATAAAATTTTGTACTTATTCTAGGGGAAAAAAATCCAAATAAGAATTACAAAGCTTTTTTTTGAAATCTAAGTATTATATATCATCTCTGTGCTGGAAATTCAGATTTTTGAAAAAAAATCCTTACAGAGTTCATACTTTCTGTAAGGTACCAAAGGAAATATATAGCTCCCACTCTCAACAAATATCATGGAAATGAAACACATTTTCCAAGTAAAGTGAAGCAACAAACTCGTATCACTAATTGCAAAGGAGAACACGAACATTTGTTTTAGCACAAAATTCTATAAAATCAAAACTATAGACCAACTTTTAACTGTTTTGAGACTCTTGGCTGCAGAAAAAGCAGTCAACTCTAGATAGCAACCAACGAGTGGCCTTCTGTGTCTCAAACAGCAAACCTTCTTAAAAATGCCAAAATTAATTTACAAATGTGTCCCTACCTACTACTGAAAAGACTACATAGTAAGAGTCTTACTTTTTTTTTTGAGTTGGAGTCTTGCTCTGTCGCCCAGGCTGGAGTGCAATGATGCGATCTTGGCTCACTGCAACCTCCACCTCCCGGGTTCAAGCCATTCTCCTGCCTCAGGCTTCCAAGTAGCTGGGATTATAGGCACCCGCCATCATGCCCAGCTAATTTTTGTATTTTTGTAGAGACAGGGTTTTGCCATGTCGGCCAGGCAGGTCTTGAACTCCTGACCTCAGGTGATCCGTCTGCCTCAGCCTCCCAAAGTGCTGGGATTACAGGCATGAGCCACCACGCCCAGCTGTAGAGTCTTTGTTTTCAATTTATTTTCAATTATAAAATACATAGTCATTAAAAGAAAAAAAAACCTTTTCAAATAAATTCTTCCTTCATCAATAGATACCCGCACCCTTTATTCACTCCCTTTCCTAAGTCTGTCTAGCATCCTTTCAGATCGTTTCCTGTGTATTTGAACACCCACTCAGGCTTTTGTTGTTATATAAAATGGGCTCAAACTACAATACTGCTTTTTTTCATGTAACATAACTTAGAGATCTTTCTATGTCATTACATGAAAACCTCTCTCCTTCTTTGTAAGGACTGCTTCATCTCCCATAGTATGGAAGCACCAATAGAACTGACTTCACTGTTCCCCACTGCTGGACATTTAGGTTGCTTTCAAAATCCCCCCTACAAAATAACCAAATAACAAACATTGTTGTGCACTGGATTGAGACCAGACGGCTTGGTTTAAACCATGGCTCCACCATGAATTGCTGATGACCTTAAGCAAATAAATGATTTAACCTTAGTTTACTCAACCATAAAATGAGTAATTTGCCTCACGGGTCTGGTGCAAGGATTAAATGTATCAATATATGTGATGTGTGCAGAACATGGCCCTGCACAGAGTTCAAGTGTTCAATTATTCCAGGTTTTTGTATTTTTGTGCCCATGTAAAATTATTTTCTTGAGCCAGATTCCTAGAGGTAAAATGGCATATTCAAAATTCTTTCGGTGACTGCAAAACTGTCCTCCCAAATCTCTGTATTAATTTAGATTCCACCAACTACTGCTTCCCCATTACCCGCAGCCTTGCCAACACTGGATATTACTAACCTTTTTACTCTTTTGCCAATCTTATGGGCAAAAAATAGTATCTCGTTTCAATTTGTGTTTCCTGATTGAGGTAGAGTATCTTTTCAGTTGTTTCTTGGCCATTTGTGGATTTCTTCTTTCTTTTTTTTTTTCCAAGACAGGGTCTCGCTCTGTCACCCAGGCTGGAGTGTGCAGTGGCGCGATCTCAGCTTACTACAACCTCCGCCTCCCAGGTTCAAGTGATTCTCCTGCCTCAGCCTCCCGAGTACCTGGGACAAGAGGCGCGTGCCACCACTCCTGGCTAATTTTTTGTATTTTTAGTAGAGACAGGGTTTCACCGTGTTAGCCAGGATGGTCTCGATCTCCTGACCTCGTGACCCACCTGCCTCGGCCTCCCCAAGTGCTGGGATTATAGGCATGAGCCACCGCACCCAGCCGATTTCTTCTTTCTCTTGTGAACTTCCTGTTCATGGTCATTACTCATTTTTCTCACTTAAAATTTTGAAATCTGCCAGGTGCAGTGGCTCACACCTGTAATCCCAGCACTTGGGAGGCCGAGGTGGGCAGATCACTTGAGCCCAGGACTTTGAGACCAGCCTCAGCAACATGGCAAAACCCCGTTTGTACTAAAAACAAAAAATTAGCCAGGTGTGGTGGTGCATACCTGTAGTTCCAGCTACTTGGGGGGCTGAGGTGGGAGGATCACCTGAGCCTGGTAGGTCGAGGCTGCAGTGAGCCATGATCATGCCACTGCACTCCAGCCTGGAGGACAGCATGAGACCCCCATCTCAAAATAAATAAATACAAATGAAACAAAAATTTGAAATCTGTTTTTAAAAAATACTTCCTGGTACTTATAATATGTAGTGAGTGCTCTAGAAAATTGTGCTCCAAAAAGAATCTTTATAGAACAAATTTTAGTTTTAGAAAGTATAATTAAGATTTATGGCTGGCTGCAGTGGCTCATGCCTGTAATTCCAACACTTTGGGAGGCCGAGGCAGGTGGATCACTTGAGTTCGAGACCAGCCTGGGCAACATGGTGAAACCCCGTTTCTACTAAAAATGTAAAAATTAGCCAGGTGTGGTGGCGCACCCCTGTAGTCCCAGCTACTCAGGAGGCTGAGGCAGAAGAATTGCTTGAAACTGGAGGTGGAGTTTGTAGTGAGCCGAGATCGTGCCACTGCACTGCAGCCTGGGTGACAGAGCCAGACTCCATCTTAAAAAAATAAAAAACTTAAAAAGTATAATAAAGATTCATAATTTAAAATATGAAAAATGAGGAGGTAAGGTAGCATCTGAGAGATGAGGGAAGGGCTGCCAAGAGATTCCAGAATGTCTGCTCCCAGGCAAATCACTAATACGAGAGCACTGGACCACGTGATGCCTGTGGCTGCTTTAACACCCCTTCCTGGTTGGGCAGGCAGCTTGGTTAGACTACCAGGATGGAGCAGCTCTTGAGTTTACTATCATGCATAAAGCCATTTGCCTTTCTTGACCTATCCTTCCACACTTCCTATTCTTCCTTTTATCCTTACCTGCTCCTGTACATTAGAAAGGCTGTTGTTTTAATATAACTGCACTTACTCCTGACACTGTTGAACAACGGCATTTTGTTTCCTGTTTGACAAGCTGAAAACTTTTATTGGTACTTTCTTCCTCAAGAGATGGTTAGTAACGGATGTATTTTTATAGAATATCCCAAGATAAAAAAAGTAAAACCCATACATAGTATAACACAGTAAATTACAAATGGCATTATTAGACACTACTGCAACAATAAAACTTTGGTTTATTTTCAGTTGTATTCAGACTTGCTTACCTAGTCTATACATAACTAGAACATCATATGCAAATATTGATAGAAATAATAAATACATGACCTTTTGGAAAAACACCTGTGTTCAACTTTTTTTTTTTCTTTTTTTTTTAAGTTGAGATGAAGTCTCGTTCTGTCTCCCAGGCTGGAGTGCAGTGGTGCGATCTCAGCTCACTGCAACCTCTGCCGCCCAGGTTCTAGCAATTCTCATGCCTCAGCCTCCTGAGTAGCTGGTATTACAGGCATGTAATAATAATGGTATCATGCTATAAATATCTAAATTTTTTTCTATTGATACATCAAAAAATCTATGTAGGTTAACAAAACTCTTACATATTAACATGAAATCTTATTGTTCCATTTTACATTCCTGTCTGGTTTTAGCTTTTGAGTGATAAAGAACGATTTCAGAATCATACTGGGCAACAAACAGAACATACCTTTCTCCGATCTTTAAGAATCCTGTCCAAACTCTCCTCATTCACTTTGCTTGCATAGTCATAAAAACTGTTTAAGAGAAAAAAATCTTTTACTAAAACCACATAGTATAGTGACATAGACGTGCTTACCTGCATGTGCCTGTGGTAACCCTAATGAAGACCTAATTTCTCACCTTACACAGGTTTACACAGGTACATAAAGAGAAATCAGTCCAAACGCTTTTCTGAAATGAGGTACCTTTTGCATTGAAGAATACTCAAGAGACTGCTACATTCAAAAGATATTACTTCCACATGTGGGAGGTGCTGATAGCAAGTAATTATAAAATGTGGGGTTTCGAATGGCTGTGACATCTTTTCTTTGTTTCTAGGTATCAATTACTTATGAAAAAAAGATAACATAGCAGCTCATTTTCTGAGAAATGAAGAAGGGAAATAAACAGTTGTGGGATGTGGAAGAAGACACTGGGCTGTCTACTTTCTCAGGTTGTTTCATTCCATTCTTGCCTCAGTGCTGGGAGGTATTAGTTTGACCCAACAATTCCACAAGTTTTTTTCCCAGTTTCGTAGATAAACACACCAAGGCCAAGTGACTTCCTCCAAATCATAGGGCTGGTAGACAGAAGGGCTGGAATTTGAAGCCAGGTCTGGCTAGCTTCAAACCTAATACAATCACCTCCAAAAGAGACCAACATGACCAGGATCCCGTGGTGTGCATCCAGGTATAATGATGCGTGAGCCTCCTCTACTACTGGATGTGGGCTTGGGAAAGCCACACCTCTACCTCTTTCCTACCACATAAACCTGGGCCTTATAAGCCAGAAAGGAGTTCAAGATACGGTTAAAAACAAACAAACAAACAAAAAAAGCCACTGACTTGGAAAGCAAGAGACACAACCTCCAGCTCCAGTTCTGTTTCTCACTATATGATCTGGGGCAAGTCACTTCACCTGGTTCCCATTCCATTTTTTGCAAAATAAGCAGTTTGGAATAGACAGATGTTATCTAAGGTTTCTTTTGGCTCTAATAACTGAGTCTATTCTTTTTTTTTTTTTTTTTTTTTTTGAGATGGAGTCTCACTCTGTCACCCAGGCCGGAGTGCAGTGGCGCGATCTCGGCTCACTCCAAGCTCCACCTCCCAGGTTCATGCCATTCTCCTGCCTCAGCCTCCCAAGTAGCTGGGACTACAGGTGTCTGCCACCGCACCCCACTAATTTTTTGTATTTTTAGTAGAGATGGGGTTTCATTGTGTTAACCAGGATGGTCTCGATCTCCTGACTTCATGATCCGCCTGCCTTGGCCTCCCAAAGTGCTGGGATTACAGGCGTGAGCCACCGCACCCAGCCAGCTGAGTCTATTCTTTAAACTCAAATCCTTGTTCTGGTACTACTTTGCTGACAGTATTTTAATGAATTCCTGAGAAGGCTGAGGCAGGGTACACCTAGTGAAGCTTTGGACAGTCAAGACCAAATCAGACACCTTCGTAGACCAGACAGAAGCAATGTGTGAACCAGAGTCTAAACAATTTCACTTGCTCTGAGATTCCTCTCAAACTGCTGGCTGCTCGCCTTGCTTCCCCATTCCTGTTTTGCTTATGTGTAAATCTAAGAGGCGAGGTTCTCAGCAACTGATGGCTTCATTTATAGGTAGCCATCTTGCATGGTGACAATTCTCTGAAGTAATCAATAGGTGGGGGTGGATGTGTGAGGGTGAATATGACACAAGTCCCCAGGGATTTTTGGGTGCAAGGGGGCTAGGTGTTTGGGCCAGCTGACAGTGGGAGAGTGGTCAGGGTGAAAACTGCAGGGAACAGCAGGATAAGGCAAGCAGAAAGGGCTGGCTGGTGTTACGGAAGAAAGTGCTGATCAAGAACGCTGATTGTATTCATGTGGGCAGTGCTAGAAGGAAAGTATTGGCCTGGCTTTTGGAAAGCGGTAAGAAGTTGGGTCTTGGGGAGTTTTATGAAACACAGAGTTGAAATCATGATCCCAGCCATTAGGTGGAAGGGTTTGGGGTGGAGAAAGAAGGCATAGGCCTGGTGATGGTTTGGGGGGAAGTCCAGTGAGTAAGAGACCCTGGACTTTCTCTTCCTTACTTTTTTCCCTCCAGGTGTCTCTCTGTTGTATGCTTTCTCCTTTCCGAACATTTCTCCCCTAATTTCTTTTTCGTTCTGTGCTTTAGTTGGTCATAATATGGCATTGGTGTATACAGTAGTCCCCCTCTTGTCTGCGGTTTCACTTTCCACAGTTTCCGTTACCCTTGGTCAATCTCTCAAATATGTCTGAGAGTGAGTGGACACATTCACATAACTTCAATCATCTCTTACTGTGCCTCATTCATAAGTGAAACTTCATGATAGGTATGTACATATAGGAAAAACCACAGTACATATAGATAGGGTTCAGTACTAGCCACGATTTCTGAAGTCTTGCCACATATCGCCCGAAGATAAGCAAGGACTACTGTATTCACTTCAACAAACACAAAAAGAACATTTTATGCTCCTTTTTCTTACATTTTTAAAGTTGAACACTAAACATTTTTTATTCCTCGTTAAGAACATCCATTGAATTATTTTATGTTGATTAACTTTGTTCTCTGTAATTGAAGAGCCCTTGATAGGCTGAGAGGAAATACTTCCACTCTAAATCACTAAGCCCACAATTGACACTCTCCCCTTCCCTTTTCCTAACCTAACACAGTGCCGTGTACATAGCACTCAATAAATACATGGATTTGGGTACCCTCATGACTTTACAGCCACAATCAGCTACAGGCCAAAATTCACTAGTTTTTTTATCAATCAATCCTTTTAATAAGGACTAAAAGCTTACACATGGCTTACCTAAAAAGTTTTGAGCAAGGCTGATGGTTATGGATTTCTGTAATTAGAAAGAGGAAATACATCTTAGTTAATCATGTAAGACACAGGCAACTATAAAATAGCTCAGGATTTTTTTTATAAAATCAAAATCTCTGACAACAAAGACAGCTTTTTCCTCTGCCAAACAGTTGCTACGTGTACACCAGTCTGAACACTCACCCTCAGTGACACACTCTCAGAATAAAGGAGACTATAGAATGAAAGTTCTATTTCTATCTGTCCATGTATGATAAGCACACATCTGAAAGATATTATTCAGGAATACGCAGCTATTGTGTGCCTTATTCAATCTTATCTATTTAAAAAAGCATCACGGGAAAAAGCAACCACTGACTGGAAGCATTTAATCAAGTGGGATAAAAGCTGTGAGGACAGGTGGGGCGCGGTGGCTCACGCCTGTAATCCCAGCACTTTGGGAAGCTGAGGTGGACGGATCACTAGGTCAGGAGTTCAAGACCAGTCTGGCCAACATGGTGAAACCCCGTCTCTACTAAAAATACAAAAATTAGCTCGGCCTGGTGGTGGGCGCCTGTAATCCCAGCTAATCGGGAGGCTGAGGCAGGAGAATCACTTGAACCTGGGAGGCTGAGGCTGCAGTCAGCAGAGATCGCGCCACTGCGCTCCAGCCTGGGCGACGGAGCGAAACTCTGTCTCATATTAAAAAAAAAAAAAAAGGTGCAAGGACAGCCTGGGGACAGAGGGCCTTAACCACCCTCACCCTACCATTAATAACGAGTAATAATTCATGACAACTTGGGCCCGGTGTTTTGAAGAGGAAGGAACTCTGGAAGTCTATTAACCCTTTCAAAGATGGTCAGTACCGAGGGAAACAATCATTACAGGGCAGTTCGTAACAGCTTCTGAAAAGTTGCTGTGATTAAGCAGAGTGAACAACAATTTCTTTGAGCTCATCTGGGGGCATAAGGTCTGGGTTTCTCTATAAGACCATGAAACTAATTGACCATTCAGTTATATTAATCACATTCTCCTAGAGAGCAGCTCATCACCTGTTGTTTAAAAAACCACAGCCTCAGAGTTCCAGGCTGTAATTTTAACTCAATTAAAAGGAAACCACAGGCTGGGCGCAGTGGCTCACGCCTGTAGTCCCAGCACTTTGGGAGGCTGAGGTGGGCGGATCATGAGGTCAGGAGATCGAGGCTATCCTGGCTAACACGGTGAAACCTCGTCTCCACCAAAAATACAAAAAATTAGCCAGGCGTGTTGGTAGGTGCCTGTAGTCCCAGCTACTCGGGAGGCTGAAGCAAAAGAATGGCATGAACCCGGGAGGTGCAGCTTGCAGTGAACCGAGATGGCGCCACTGCACTCCAGCCTGGGCGACAGTGCGAGACTCCATCTCAATAAAAAAAAAAAAAAAAAAGGAACCATAGCCTTCAAGGACATGGGAATAGGCCCAGTAGCTTCTGTACTTGTGTTAATGTTGCCAAAATGAAGTATTTCCACAGGAAAGAAAAGTTCATTTGCCTAGCTATGCAGTAAGATAAACCTCACCTTGGTTGGTCTGAAGGTAGAGTTATCTCAACTGATTGTTTACGGTTACAGACTGAACCCTTGTTCTACTCTTTCCCCCTTCTCACTACTGCACTTGACTAGTCTTATAAAAATAAATTAAAGCCGGGCATGGTGGTGCACACCTGTAATCTCAGCACTTTGGGAGGCCGAAGTGGGCAGATCACGAGGTCAGGAGTTTGAGACCAGCCTGGCTAACATGGTGAAACCCCATCTCTAAAAATACAAAAACTAGCTCGGCGTGGTGGCGCACGCCTGTAATCCCAGCTACTCAGGAGGCTGAGGCAGGAGAACTGCCTGAACCCGGGAGGCAGAGGTTGCAGTGAGCCAAGATCATGTCACTACACCCCAGCCTGAATGACAGAGCAAGACTCTGTCTCAAAAATATAAATAAATAAATAAATAAATAAATAAATAAATAAATAAAGGCCAGGTGCAGTAGCTCACACCTGTAATCTCAGCACTTCAGGAGGCCGAGGCAGGTGGATCACCTGAGGTTAGGGGTTCAAGACCAGCCTGGCCAATATGGTGAAAACCTGTCTCTACAAAAATATAAAAATGAGTCGGGAATGATGGTGGGTACCTGTAATCCCAGCTACTTGGGAGGCTGAGGTGTGGGAGAATCACTTGAACCCAGGAGGCGGAGGTTGCAGTGAGCCGAGATTGCACCATTGCACTCTAGCCTGGGCAACAGAGTGAGACTCAGTCTCAAAAACAAAAACAAAAAAAAGTCCAAATAAAACCTCATCTAATAATATTTCCTTCTTTTTATCACTAAAAATGATAGAGGCTGGGCGTGGTGGCTCACGCCTGTAATCCCAGCACTTTAGGAGGCCGAGGAGGTTGGATCACCTGAGGTCAGGAGTTTGAGACCAGCCTGACCAAAAGGTGAAACGCCGTCTCTACTAAAAATACAAAATTAGCCGGGCATGATGGCGCATGCCTGTAATCCCAGCTACTTGGGGGACTGAGGCAGGAGAATCGCTTGAAACCGGGAGGCAGAGGTTGCAGTGAGCCAAGATTGCGCCATTGCACTCCAGCCTGGGCAACAAAAGCGAAACTCCATCTCAAAATACATAAATAAATAAAAATGATAAAGTATACCATCAAAAGTTATCCCAGAGATACTATTAGTAATTAGGATACAGAATATTTGTAGCAAAAATATTACCTAGAGTTCAGGGAAAAAAAAAACTCATCTTCTACTTTAAGGAACTGTCATTTAATGAAATTCCTGGAGTAAGTTCTGAACTCTGAATGCGCACTGTTACCAAAGCAGTTTCTTTCAAATTTACAAACTGCATTAGAAGCACGCTAAAGACGTTCTATAGATATTGTGTGGTACTTTTTGAAGGAAGTTAAAGCTTTCTAAGACGTTTTATAATACTAAGCACTCATGGAGAAACAGGGTGATGATCTCAAACACGAAAAAGCTGCAGATCGAAATGAAGTTGGAGGACACCTTAACCAACAGGTAAACCTCTGGAAGCAGGAAGGGGCTGGGAAACCTCACCTGGAATTTCCAGAGTTTCTTGTGCCTCAACAACACAGTAGACACCTGCTCATGTACATATCGCCTCTCAGTACACATTTCTTTACAAATCCCTGCTGTGTGGTACCGTTGTTCTTGCTTCTCTTTCTGTTGGGTGAGTTGAACATTTCTTCTCCTTCCTCCTTTCATTCTTTCCAATAATTGTGACTGCATCACCTCATTAACTAAGGACACTTCTGTTGCTGCCTTCTCCCTGCCACTCCTAGAACTAAGGGTGGACAGCTCTGCTTCAAGTGAGTTAGCACAGCTTTTTCAATTCATACATATTCAAAACAAGATGCGGACATTTCATGTTCAAAATGTGATATTCTTTTTTGTTGTTGCTGAGACGGAGTCTTGCTTTGTCACCCAGGCTGGAGTGCAGTGGCACGATCTCGACTCACTGCAACCTCCGCCTCCCATGTTCAAGCGATTCTCGTACTTCAGCCTCCCGAGTAGCTGGGATTACAGGCGTGCATCACCTCGCCTGGCTAATTTTGTACTCTTAGTAGAGATGGGGTTTCACCATGTTGGCCAGGCTGGTCTCGAACTCCTGACCTCATGTGATCCGCCTGCCTTGGCCTCCCAAAGTGCTGGGATTACAGGCATGAGCCACCACGCCCGGCCCAAAATGTGATATTCTATATTGAGTTTTCCTTATTGCAAAGAGTAATGGAAAGGTGTCTGTGCATGGAGTCAGACATTTTCAACAAATAATAAATTTGGTCAATTTATTGTATTTAAAACATTGTTATTCTGGAGGGTAAGCTATGCCAGAAAATCTCTTTATACAACTGGTAGTGAATACTACTCAGTGCACTTTTCCTAATGTTTGACTTTTCACCCAGGTTTTCCAGAGTTTCCAGTTTATGCTTTCAAATGTGTATTTATTTATTTATTTTTGAGACAAGGTCTTGCTGTATCACCCAGGCTGGAGTGCAGTGGCGTGATCACAGTTCACTGTAGCCTCAATCTCCTGGGCTCGAGTGATCCTCCCACCACAGCCTCCCAAGTAGCTGAGACTACAGGTGTGTGCCACCATGCCTAGCTAATTTTTGTATTTTGTAGAGACAGGGTCTCGATATACTGTCCAAGCTGGTCCTGAACTCCTGGCCTCAAGCAATCCTCCTACCACGGCCTTTGAAAGCATTACAGGTGTGAGCCACCTCACCCAGCTATATTTATTTTTAAAAGAAAAATGTTACAATGGGAACAACACATTTAAGATAATACTAGTAAACATTTTGTCCATGAGATCCATAATCGTTTCAATGAACTGAACATCGCTAATAAGTTAAAGATTGTACAGCAAAAGATAGTTGTCATGGCCCTGTACTAACTGAGACTCCCCACTGATTGTTACTTCTCCATATCTACAAAACCATGAAAACAGGTATTTACTGCAAGAGGCAGATGGTTTATGAATCAAAGAATCAGTACTTTATGTTATATAGAATTTTAATTATTTGGGCTGGGCGTGGTGGCTTACGCCTGTAATCCCAGCACTTTGGGAGGCCAAGGTGGGCGGATCACCCAAGGTCAGGAGTTCGAGACCAGCCTGACCAACAAGGAGAAACCCCGCCTCCTAAAAATACAAAATTAGCTGGTCATGGTGGCGCATGCCTGTAATCCCAGCAACTTGGGAGGCTGAGGCAGGAGAATCACTTGAACCTGGGAAATGTAGGTTGCGGTGAGCCAAGATTGTGCGCCACTGCATTCCAGCCTGGGCAACAAAAGCGAAACTCTGTCTCAAACAAAACAAAATTAATTATGTTATTACTATATTTCTTTTTTTTGAGATGGAGTCTTGCTCTGTCGCCCAGGCTGGAGTGCAGTGGCACAATCTCTGCTCACTGCAAGCTCCGCCTCCCAGGTTCACGCCATTCTCCTGCCTCAGCCTCCTGAGTAGCTGGGATTACAGACACGCGTCACCATACTCAGCTAATTTTTTGTATCTTTTAGTAGAGACGGGGTTTCACCGTGTTAGCTAGGATGGTCTCAATCTCCTGACCTCTCCTGACCTTGTGATCTGCCCACCTCGGCCTCCCAAAGTGCTGGGATTACAGGCTTAAGCCACCGTGCCCAGCCCTATTTCTTTAAAAATAAACAGCCAGAGTATTAATGAGAAGTTAAGATTTTTGTGATTATGCCAGGTAAGAGAGGTCTTTCTTTCACGGTTTGCTGTCCGTTAACTGCAGGTGGCAATTTAACCTTCATCTTCCAGATTATGCTTGAAAACTCAGGTGCATACAATAAATAACTGCACAGATGTTCTATGAAACAAAATTCTGTTTTAAGATTTTTTTTTTTTTTTGAGATGGAGTCTCGCTCTGTCACCCAGGCTGGAGTGCAGTGGCGCCATCTGAGTTCACTGCAACCTCCACCTCCTGGGTTCACGTCATTCTCCTGCCTCAGCCTCCTGCATAGCTGGGACTACAGGTGCCTGCCCAGCTAATTTTTTGTATTTTTAGTAGAGACGGGGTTTCACCGTGTTAGCCAGGATGGTCTCGATCTCCTGACCTCATGATCCACCCACCTCGGGCTCCCAAAATGCTGGGATTATAGGCGTGAGCCACCACGCCTGGCTGTTTTAGGGTTTTAAAGAATTAAGCAAAACGAAAAGAAAAAAACACCCTCGATGGGCCAGCGTGGTCACTCACGCCTGTAATCCCAGAATTTTGGGAGGCCAAGGTGGACGGATCACAAGGTCAAGAGATCGAGACCATCCTGGCCAACATGGTGAAACCCCATCTCTACTAAAAATACAAAAATTAGCCGGGAGTGGTGGCATGCACCTGTAGTCCCAGCTACTCGGGAGGCTGAAGCAGGACAATCACTTGAACCCAGGAGGTGGAGGTTGCAGTGAGCTGAGATTGTGCCACTGCACTCCAGCCTGGTGACAGAGCGAGACTCCATCTCAAAAAAAAAAAAAAACAACAAAAACATCCTCGATGAAAGACTATACCATCTTACACGTCGCAAGTCTTTTTTCTTTTACGATGAGATCTTGCTCTGTTGCTCAGGCTGGAGTGAACTGGTATGATCACGGTTCACTGTAGCCTCAAACTTTCGGGCTCAAGCAATCCTCCCATCTCGCTTTCTGAGTAGCTAGGACTACAGGAGCACAACACCACGCCTGGCTAATTATAAAAATTTCTTGTAGAGACAGGGTCTCGCCACCTTGCCCAGGCTGGTCTTGAACTCCTGGCCTCAAGCCATCCTCATGCCTCGGCCTCCCAAAGTGTTGGGATTACAGTTATGAGCCACTGCACCCAGCCTTAAGCCTTTACTTAGTAAATAAGTCAATAATGTGGTGAGTGGGTTTTATAGCTTTGATCCACTAGGGCAGGAGTATCCAATCTTTTGGCTTCCCTGGGCCACACTGGAAGATGAAGAATTGTCTTGGTCCACACATAAAATATACTAACACTAGCTGATGAGCTTAAAAAAAATTGCAAAAAAATATCATAATTGCTGGGCGTGGTGGCTCATGCCTGCAATCCCAGCACTTTGGGAGGCCAAGACAGGCAGATCACCTGAGGTCAGGAGTTCGAGACCAGCCTGACCAACACGGAGAAACCCCGTCTCTACTGAAAATACAAAAAAAATTAGCCGGGCATGGTGGTGCATGCCTGTATTCACAGCTACTTGGGAGGCTGAGGCAGGAGAATTGCTTGAACCCGGGAGGTGGAGGTTGTGGTGAGCCAAGATCGCGCCATTGCACTCCAGCCTGGGAAACAAGAGTGAAACTCGGTCTCAAAAAAAAATAAGATAAAATCTCATAATGTTTGAAGAAAGTTTACAAATTTGTGTTGGGCCTCATTCAAAGCTGTCGTGGACTGCATGCACCCTAAGGGCCGTGGGTTGGACAAGCCTGCATTAGGAGGTAGTTCAGTCTCTTGATTCCCCTTAATCCTGACCTAACTTCAATACACACCCTTGGGGCCAGGTGTGGTGGCTCACACCTGTAATCCCAGCACTTTGGGAGGCCAAAGTGGGTGGATCACCTGAGGTCAGGAGTTCAAGACCAGCTTGACCAACACGGAGAAACCCCGTCACTACTAAAAATACAAAAATTAGCCGGGCATGGTGGCATGCACCTGTAATCCCAGCTACTCGGGAGGCTGAGGCAGGAGAATCGCTTGAACCCAGGAGGCGGAGGTTGCAGTGAGCTGAGATGACGCCACTGCCCTCCAGCTTGGGCGACAGAGCCACACTGCATCTCAAAAATAAATAAATAATAAACAAATAAATAAATAGAACACCCTTGTCCCCTACCCCACATACTAGAAGCCTATCAGAACAGGCTTGAAATTAATTATTTGCTCCCAATATGACCAAACTTGCCACTTGCCAACAGTATTTCTTTATTTTTCTTTTCTTTTTTTCTTTTTCTTTTTTTTTTTTGAGACAGAGTTTCGCTCTTGTTGCCCAGGCTGAAGTGGAATGGCACAATCTCAGCTTACCACAACCTCCACCTCCCAGGTTCAAGCGATTCTTCTGCCTCAGCCTCCCGAGTAGCTGGGATTACAGGCATGTGCCACCACACCCGGCTAATTTTTGTATTTTTAGTAGAGATGGGGTTTCTCCATGTTGGTCAGGCTGGTCTTGAACTCCCAACCTCGGGCGATCTGCCCACCTCGGCCTCCCAAAGTGCTGGGATTCCAGGCCTGAGCCACCACACCCAGCTAGCCAACAGTATTTCAAACCACAAACCACTCATCTCCACATATTCTGTATTTTAGTCATATGAACAGGCCAGATTCGCTGTGTTTTATGCAGACCTTGTTCTGTGCTCCCCTGAATGTACTGCCCATTAAGTTTACCTCCTGACACACATCTTACTGATTTCCCCACTAGCAGTTTTCCTCTCGACTTTGAGCAGTTCGGGGATTTTCTTTGTTACTTTCTTATAGCATTCTTCTCACACTGTCTGGTATTTCTTCCTGCCTGTCTAATCCTCCCTGCAGCTCTAGAAGGCAGGGATGATTCTGGGTATTTCCTTCACTGCCCAGCACACGCCTCACATATGAAAGTTCTTCAATAAATGTTTGCCGCATTGCCGGGCGCGGTGGCTCACGCCTGTAATCCCTTTGGGATTACACTTTGGGAGGCTGAGGCGGGCGGATCACGAGGTCAGGAGATCGAGACCGTCCTGGCTAACACAGGGAAACCCCGTCTCTACTAAAAATACAAAAAATTAGCCGGGCGTGGCTGCAGGCACCTGTAGTCCTAGCTACTTCAGAGGCTGAGGCAGGAGAATGGCTTGAACCCAGGAGGTGGAGCTTGCAGTGAGCCGAGATCGCGCCACTGCACTCCAGCCTGGGCGACAGAGCAAGACTCGTCTCAAAAAAAAAAATGTTTGCCGCATAAATAAATGGAAAGTTCCTTGCTTTGTTCAGAGTATTAGGATATGCAGTTTGGTGATCTGCCTGAAGTATACCTGAAAGGACTATGACCTCTATTTATCAAAAGGAGACTGATCCAAAGAGAGTGGGCGCCTCTACATCTATAAAGCCTCCTTCATCTTCCCCAGATAGCTCCTCCGAAGTGGGTATTTGGCTTATCCCTCAGAAGGTTGTATAGCTTTAGTAAATATCCCATGTAAACAAATGTAAATATCCTTGCTGGATCCCTTTAGGAAGGACCAGCACAATATATGAATTCGTTGTAGTATGAGGTGATATTGGCAATGGGAGAGTCTGATTTGCAAACTTGAGGTTCATGGTGGTTTTGAAGAGACTATCAATCAAGTGGTCACACAGCAATTCAATGAAAGTCACCCCCATTGGTGGGTAAGGAATACTTACAGAAGACCCATACTTATAGCTAGACATTCTGTTTTCTGACTTTATACTGACATAAAAACATTTTATATCATTTATTAGTGCAAATAATTTTAGTTTCTTTCTTTCTTTTTGAGACAAGATCTTGGCTCACTGCAACCTTTGCCTCCCGGGTTCAAGCGATTCTCCTGCCTCAGCATCCTGAGTAGCTGAGATTACAGGCATCCGCCACCATGCCCGGCTAATTTTTGTATTTTTAGTAGAGACGGGGTTTCATCATGGGGGCCAGGCTGGTCTCGAACTCCTGACCTCAGGTGATCCACCTGCCTCAGCCTCCCAAAGTGCTGGGATTACAGGCATGAGCCACCATGGCCGGCCTTATTTTCGTTTTTTTTCTACATACTCTTTGAATTCTTTATTTTTTTTTTTTTTTTGAAACAGAGTCTTGCTCTGTCACCCAGGCTGGAGTGCACTGGCATGATCTCGGCTCACTGCAACCTCTGCCTCCCAGGTTCACGCCATTCTCCTGCCTCAGCCTCCTGAGTAGCTGGGACTACAGGCGCCCAGCACCATGCCCAGCTAATTTTTTTGTATTTTTAGTAGAGACGGGGTTTCACCGTGTTAGCCAGGATGGTCTTGATCTCCTGACCTCGTGATCTGCCCGCCTCGGCCTCCCAAAGTGCTGGGATTACAGGCGTGAGCCACCGCGCCCGGCATGCTCTTTGAATTATTTAGGATAAAATCAGTTAAGGGCAAAATAACAAAACGAACATTAAGTAAATATACAAAAAAGATATTTCTAAGGTCATTGAGAAATTTACTTACCAATTACTTGTAGAAATTCTGTGTTGCTGATTTGTGAGTCACTGATGCTAAACGTTTCCTCTTGTCTTACCTCTCCCAGTAAAAATCCTTCCTAAAAGTAATTAAAGAAAATAGTTGCAGACTAAAAATAAAAATGACTTTTGCTGAAATTAAGAGGAATTGAGGACATATAAATTTATAATTTTCACAATAATCCAAACAAGCTTCCCACGTAAACCACTATTCTATAAACCAACAAACAGACTAAAGCAATCTCAGGTATATCTATTAATTGGATTGTTCCAAAAAAGGATCACAAGATAAAATATTATTTTAATCCCTTCAACTCTTCCCTGTTTTTGGAAGAGTGAATTTCATCACCTAAATCTTTCTTTTTTTTTTTTTGAGATGGAGTCTTGCTCTGTCACCCAGGCTGGAATGCAGTGGCGCGATCTCGGCTCACTGCAAGCTCCGCCTCCCAGGTTCACGCCAGTCTCCTGCCTCAGCCTCTCCGAGTAGCTGGGACTACAGGCGCCCGCCACCATGCCCGGCTAATTTTTTAAATATTTTTTAGTAGAGACGGGGTTTCACCGTGGTCTCGATCTCCTGACCTCGTGATCCGCCCGCCTCGGCCTCCCAAAGTGCTGGGATTACAAGCGTGAGCCACCGCGCCCAGCATCATCACCTAAATCTTAAGTATCATAACCAATGTCAAAAAAACTCAGGAAGTAGAAATATTTCAAAGTTGTTTTCTTGAAATCACATACAATTTATTTCGTTGTTGTAAAAACATCGCTGATGATGAAAAAATAAAGTTAACACAATGACAACTAAATGCTTTTATACAGGCTGGCATAGAAAATTAGGATTTTAGCAAAATAATTAAATTTTCTGCCGGGTGCGGTGGCTCACCCTTGTAATCCCAGCACTTTGGGAGGCTGAGGCGGGCGGATCACGAGGTCAGGAGATCGAGACCACGGTGAAACCCCGTCTCTACTAAAAAACACAAAAAATTAGCCGGGCGTGGTGGCGGGCGCCTGTAGTCCCAGCTACTCGGAGAGGCTGAGGCAGGAGAATGGCGTGAACCCGGGAGGCGGAGCTTGCAGTGAGCCGAGATCGCGCCACTGCATTCCAGCCTGGGTGACAGAGCGAGACTCCGTCTCAAAAAAAAAAATAAATAAAGAATAAAAAATAAATAAATAAATTTCCTATCATCCACATGAACCTTTTTCTTGTCTTTTTTTTTTTTTTTTTTTTTGAGACGGTGTCCTGCTCTGTCACCCAGGCTGGAGTGCAGTGGTGCGATCTCTGCTCAATGCAAGCTCCGCCTTCCAGGTTCATGCCATTCTCCTGTCAGCCTCCTGAGTAGCTGGGACTACAGGTGCCCACCACCACGCCTGGTTAATTTTTTTTTTTTGTATTTTAGTAGAGACGGGGTTTCACCATGTTAGCCAGGATGGTCTTGATCTCCTGACCTCGTGATCCGCCCGCCTGGGCCTCCCAAAGTGCTGGGATTACAGGCGTTGAGCTACCGTGCCCAGCCGAACCTTTTTCTTTAATAAATGCAGAGGTTAACTTATTTACACTTTTGGAGGGCATTTACCACCACAGTTTATTGTAGATTACTTGGCTTATTACCTACTCTTTGTGTACTTGCTGCCATGTTCTGCACAAGCACAGCTGGGAGAAGACATACTCTAAATCCTAAAGTAACTTTCCTATACAGAGGGTTGAACTGAGAAGCTGTCCTGGAATCTCTCTCCCCAGACATCACATGGCTTACTCCTTTCCTTCATTCAGGTCTTTACTCAAATGGCACCCTATCATAGAGGCCTTGCCTGACCAACTTAATGGAAATAGCATCTGCCAGGCACTCTGCACCCTTTACCTTACGTTCTCTTTCTTTTTAGTCTTCTCACTATCCATCATATTACATATTTATAAATAAATATATTTATTATCCCTTGCCAGAATGTAAACTCCACGAGAGCAGGGACTGTGTGCTTGTTCACTGCTCTATCTCAGCACCCAGCACAATGCCTAACACTTAGTAGGTGCCTCACTAACACTGGTTGAATAAATTTGTTGAAACAATGCCCTTGTATGATACATCCTTCTATTCTAAGTCGATCCTTCAAATCAATTAATGAAGTTTCGAGTTTAAAAACATTTCCAGTTTAAAGTGAGAATCTATGGGAGTGGGGAAAGACAGACACTTTACAGCCTAGTTTTTGTATTTGATTTGAGGAGGGGGAGTGTCCTAAAATACCAAATCATCACAGAGCATTTCTTAAACTTACGAAATATATAGGCTGGGCACGGTGGCTCTTGCTTGTAATCCCAGCACTTTCGGAGGCCGAGGCGGGTGGACTGCCTGAGGTCAGGAGTTTGAGACCAGCCTGGCCAACATGGAGAAACCCCGTCTCTACTAAAAATACAAAAACTAGCCAGGTGTGGTGGTGCGCACCTGTAATCCCAGCTACTAGAGCGGCTGAGGCAGAAGAATTGCTTGAACCCAGGAGACGGAGGTTGCAGTGAGCCGAGATTGTGCCACTGCACTCAAGCCTGGGTGACAGAGCAGGACTCCGTCTCAAAAAAAAAAAAAAAAAAAGAAATATATATATTCCCTTTTAAAAAAAAAAAACTCTCTGAGATCCAAAGGAGTGTCCATGACTACTAATTTGAGAAACACTGCCTAAATAAGCTTGTTTTACCCTATGAAAATCTTTCAGTTATGAATTCTCACCACAAAAGTAGTTTTGTCACAAGCGAAAGACAAAACAAAACAAATACCCACTTTCAAAAAATCAAAGTGAAAAAATAATTTCATATTCACACAGAACTTTAGACCTTAAGAACATAGCTAAGGCCGGGCGCGGTGGCTCATGCCTGTAATCCTAGCACTTTGGGAGGTCGAGGCGGGCAGATCACGAGGTCAGGAGATCGAGACCATCCTGGCTAACACGGTGAAACCCCGTCTCTACTAAAAATACAAAAAATTAGCCGGGCGCGATGGCGGGTGCCTGTAGTCGCAGCTACTCGGGAGGCTGAGGCAGGAGAATGGCGTGAACCCAGGAGGTGGAGCTTGCAGTGAGCTGAGATAGCGCCACTGCAGTCCGGCCTGGGCGAAAGAGTGAGACTCCGTCTCAAAAAAAAAAAAAGAACATAGCTAGATTCCTAATATTCTACAGTATTGGGTTGCTGGATTTAGCAAAAAAGATACAAGACACACAATAAAATTTTAATTTCAGATAACAAATAAGTCTTTTGTAAGTTTTGAGATATACTATAAATTGCTATTTATCTAAAATTCAAATTAACTGAGTGTGCTATATTTCATCTGGTAACCCTACAACAGTCTTCCATTTGTGGAATAACGATATAACTCAACAGTGACATCATGACATTCTAGGTCAGATGCGGTGGGTCACACCTGTAATCTCAACATTTTAAGAGGCCAAAAACGGAAGATCACTTAAGGCCAGGAGTTTGAGATCAGCCTGGGCCACCTGGCAAGACCTTGTAATTTTTTTTTTTTAAAGGACATTCTAAAGCGAAGTACAAGAGGAATGTTTATACATCTACTGGTCTGGATTATCTGATCCACTGTTACTTTATAGTAGGAGTTGGCAAACTATGGCATGGGGACTAATTCCAGCCTAATGCTTATTACTGTAGGGCCTGTAAGCTAAAAATGGTTTCTATGTTTTTATTTCATTTTATTATTATTATTTTTGTTGCCCAGGTTGGAGTACAATGGCGCGATCTCGACTCACCACAACCTCTGCCTCCCAGGTTCAAGCGATTTTCCTGCCTCAGCCTCCCTAGTAGCTGGGATTACAGGCATGCGCCACCACGCCCGGCTAATTTTATATTTTCAGTAGAGACGGGGTTTCTCCTTGTTGGTCAGGCTGGTCTTGAACTCCTGACCTCAGGTGATCTGCCCGCCTCAGCCTCCCAAAGTGCTGGGATTACAGGCATGAGCTACCGTGTCCAACTAATAACAGTCACTTGAATTTTTTATTGTCTATAGATGCTTTCTCCCAATAATAGCAGAGTTGAATATTTGCTATTGTGACCATATGGCTTACAAAGCCTACAAAGTTTACTATCTGGCCCTGTACAAAAAAGTATGCTAGCCCCAGGTCTACAGATGAGTGGTTTTAAATTAATTTCTTGACTGGACAAAATAAGTATGTACTACAAAAGTAAATTGTTGGTTCTTCAACCTTAAAATTGAAATTATTGTCAAGGATTCCACATCTATAATTGTGGCAAAGTTAATACAAACAGCCATGGTCATATAAAACACAGTTGCAAACTATTGGCATTGGTGAAAATTTCTATGAAGTCTAGCACCACGTCTTGCAGAGTAGTTATTAAGGGATATCTCTTGAATTAATTTTTTTCAACACGTAGCTGCTTGTTCTTACAGTAATCTTGCCATACACATAAACTGTGATATTAGTAGGCACTCAAGAAATAGAGTAAAGGACCCATTGTTAGTAGTCCATGGACACCAGGGGTATCACAAACCCTTACATATGGAACTATATTACATTATTAAATAGCTAGTTGTAGTATCCTGGGCCATAGTCTTCAAAGCTGCCTCTGGAAAAACCCATGATGTATATATTCCTATTCCTATCATTAAGTTCTACCATTAACACTGAAGAGATGAAAGGTAAAATAACTTAATTGCATTCAATTTACTAATGGAATCACCTCCCTGTAAAATCAGTTTTTATTAATGGAAGCTAAGATTGCTGACATCAAACCAAATGCAGTTCCTCCTTCTGCAGTGTACCATTTTGCTTTGTAATGACAACCAAAAACCCCACACATAGGTTTAATGAGTTTGAATCATTCACTATCAACATCACTTAAAATAATCCCCCAATTTGGTGGCCAAATTATATACCTCCTTTAAGAGAGAAGTGATTTAGTTTCACAAAGCATTTCCAATCAGAGGCCAATGACGTTAAAAGAAAATTTGTAAAATAAAGACACTGAAACAGACAGGATCTGCTCCTCCTCTGGGCTCCACAGCCTATGCATTTCCCATCACTCAGTAGTGGGCCTGTCACTTCCCTATTTCACTGTGACTAGTGAAAGAACTAGTCACAAAGAACTAAACACGCAACTTCAAGGAAATACAAAATACACCCTGCACCGAACGCTCCTGTTTACATTCTCCATTTTGCATCAGGGCAAAGAAAACACACAACCGTGTCTAACAAGTATCAATAGTGACAGCCACGGTTTCACTCGTAGCACCCCCACGACAACCTGTGAGACCGGCGGGCGGGGCTGAGTACCTCGCTTCCTGGACTAAACGCCCGGCCTCTAGATTCCTTCCCGACCCCGTGCGCCCCTCTTAAGTCTAGAAGCCCGACTTTCAGGGAGGGGCAGGCGCTCGGTTTCCACCGAGCGACTCCTGACACTGCAGGAGGCCAGGTGGGACAGCTTTGCTGCACGGGAGACGGCTGTGCCGGGACGGCCGAGCGGCTGAGCGCGCGAAGCCAGGGGGCCTGTCCCAGGGGCAAAGGAGCCCCCAGAGGCAAGAGCTCACCGGGGGCGGGAGCCGCCCGGGTCACCAGCTCCTCCGGCCGGCTCTGGTGCCCAAGGGGCGAGCCGCATGAGGTCCCGGCTTGGCCGCGAGCGCCGGCCTGAGACAGAGGCTGAAAGTCCCCAGCGGGCGCGGCAGGGGGCCCGGCACCTACGTGGTCCGCGTTGCTGTTGGCGCTGTGGAAACACACAGCACTGAAGGTGTAGCCCGAAATGGACGCCGCCATGATGGAAATCTCCAGCTCCCCCATCATGCCCCGCGGAGGGCACACGGCCTTCCGGAAGGCCCGACCCCTTGGCATCATGGGAAGTGGAGTCTGCGGCGGGCAGCGGCCGAGGGCCCTGAGCTCTCAGTCTCGAAGGCTGAGGAACGCCGGTTTTCGCGATCGGAAGGACCCCGGCACCCTGTCCTCCGCAGTGGTGTCGCTCTCGACACGCCTCAGACAGCCGTTGATAGTTCCGCAAACAGTTCTTTCCCTTTGCAAGTGAAACCTTAATATTAAAAGAACATTCTAGCCGGGCGCAGTGGCTCACGCCTGTAATCCCAGCACTTTGGGAGGCCGAGGCGGGCAGATCACCTGAGGTCAGGAGTTCGAGACCAGCCTGACCAACATGGAGAAACCCTGTCTATATTGAAAATACAAAAATTAGCCGGGCGTGGTGGCACATGCCTGTAATCCCAGCTACTCGGGAGGCTGAGGGAGGAGAATGGCTTGAACCCGGGAGGCGGAGGTTGCGGTGAGTCGAGATTGTGCCATTGCACTCCAGCCTGGGCAACAAGAGCGAAGCTTCCTCTCAAAAAAAAAAAAAAAAAGCCAACATTTACGCTTTGCGCGGTGGCTCACGCCTGTAATCCCAGCACTTTGGGAGGCCGAGGTGGGCGGATCACGAGGTCAGGAGTTTGAGACCATCCTGGCTAACACGGTGAAACCCCGTCTCTACTAAAAATACAAAAAATTAGCTGGGCGTAGTGGCGGGCACCTGTAGTCCCAGCTACTCGGGAGGCTGAGGCAGGAGAATGGCCTGAACCGGGAGGCGGAGCTTGCAGTGAACCGAGATCGCGCCACTGCACTCCAGCCTGGGTGACAGAGCGAGACTCCGTCTCAAAAACAAAACAAAACAAAAAGCCAACATTTAAGGCCGGGCGCGGTGGCTCATGCCTGTAATTCCACACTTTGGGAGGGGGGACGTGTGTGTGTGGGGGGGTGTGTTAAGCTGAGGTCAGGAGCGTCATGCACGTTCGTGTGAAGAGACCACCAAACAGGCTTTGTGTGAGCAACAAGACTGTTTATTTCAACTGGACGCAGGCGGGCTGAGTCCGAAAAGAGAGTCAGCAAGGGAGATAGGGGTGGGGCCGATTTATAGGACTTGGGTAGGTAGTGGAAAATCACAGTCAAAGGGGGTTGTTCTCTGGTGGGAAGGGGCGGGGGTTACAAGGTGCTCAGTGGGGGAGCTTCTGAGCCAGGAGAAGGAATTTCACAAGGTTATGTCATCAGTTAAGGCAGGAACCGGTCATTTTCACTTCTTTTGTGATTTTTCAGTTACTTAAGGCCATCTGGATGTATACGTGCAGGTCACAGGGGATATGATGGCTTAGCTTCGGCTCAGAGGCCTGACAAGGAGTTCAAGACCAGCCTGGCCAACATGGTGAGACCCTGCCCACTCCCCCCGCCCATCTCTATTGAAAATACAAGAACTAGCGGGGCATTCTGGTGCATGCCTGTAATCTCAGCTGCTCAGGAGGCTGAGGCATGAGAATTGCTTGAACCCGGGAGACAGAGATTGCAGTGAGCCGAGATTGTGCCGCTGCACTCTGCCTCTGTCTCAAAGAAAAAAAAAAAGGAAAAGAAAAAAGGCAACATTTACCAAGCTCAAGGATGAAAGGATGGAGGTAATTCAGGCAAATAAACAGTTTGGTATAGTAGTGACATAATGTGATAACAGATAACACAACCACTTTGGCTGCAGAGTTGAGACTGTAGCGTCTTGGGGTGGGAGGGAAGTGAAACGGTGGTTCAAGGCACCATCAACTCTCTCTCTCAGAATTTTGTATCCTCTTACTCAGGGAGTCCGAACTGGTGGCAGTTTTGTCCCCCAAAATGGCATGTGGCAATGTTTGGAAACATTATCAGATATCATAATTTGGTGTCAGGTGCCACTGGCATCTGGTGGGTGGGTAGAGGGCAGAGAAGTGGCTAAACGTCTCACAGTGCACAACAACAGGCCCACAATGAAGAATTATCATCAGTGGTGACAAGACTGAGAAACCCAGTGTTCCTGCTTCAGCTTTTAATCCCCTCCTTACCAAATCTATGCTCAACATAGCAAAATGGTCGACATTTAAGTGTAAGAATTAAACCATGTTGCTTCTTGGCCAAACACCAAGTCTTGCCAAGACCTGGCCCCTACTACCTGTCTGACTTTATTACTTGCTACTGCCCCCTTTATTTACCGAGCTTCAGCTACATTAGTCTTCTTTCTGCTTCCTAGACGTCCCTGGCTCATTCCACTTTAGGGCCTTTGTGCTTGCTGTTTTCTTTGCCTGGGATGCTCTTCTCCCAGGCAGCTGCATGGTTTACTGTTTCTGCCCTAGATGATTTGATGTGCCACCGAGACCTCCTGTCCGCCTTGCAGGATTGATGGATTGCTGCAGATCAGCTCTCTCCTATAAGTATATCTAGTTGAAGACAGCTTCATTGCCTAAGGCCAGTCCTCCCCTTGTGGGCATCCAGCATTCAATGCCTGGTTGAGGTAGGTGAATAAAGGGGAGGGCCAGGAGGGATTTGCCAAAGTTCTGTTGTAGTGGTACCTCAGTCCCACTACTTCATTCAGCCAATCCTGCTTCTTTTTCTTCTCCAACAGATGATGATTCTCAGAACACTCCCTAATCAACTTCCTCCCTGTTCATCTCAGTGTCACACTTTGCTCCCTAGGAACAAAACCTATGACAACATCTTTTAGGTTTTCACTCAGTGCTGCCACCCCCTCAGAGAGTCCTTCCCTGGTTCCCTATCAAGGATTGCAACCTTCACCCCATGTTCTCAATAGTACTTCCCTGTTTACTTTTCCCTTTACCACCTGTCATCTAGCAGCATCTCTGTGTTATTCATCTTTCCTGTCCATTGTCTTTCCCCCTCTCCGAGCATGTTCTGAACTTCAGGAAGACAGGGATTCTTTTTTTTTAATTTTTGTTTTTAGATATAGGGTCTTGCTCTGTCACCCAATAGCGCACTGCACCTCAAACTCCTAGACTCCAGTGATCGTCCTGCCTCAGCCTCCTGAGTAGTTGGGATTACAAACATGAGACACCACACCTAGCAAAGACAGGGATTCCTGCTTATTTAGTGTTGCATCTCCATCATCTGGAATAATGGCTGGCATGTAAATGTTGCCAGATACATGACTGTTAAATGAACACTGCATGAAAAAGTGGGAGGGTTTTAGGGAAGATAGTTGTGTTTGATCAGCAGGGTGTTGGAGGGGGATGGAAAGAGAAGCAGCTGATAAAAAGTGTAGGCTTGCTAATAAGGAGGTGCCTAGGTTTGCTCACTGAAGAAATAATTTGGGATGTAGGAGATGAGAGAGGAAAGAGAGGCAGATGAACTGGGAAAATTTAGGGGGTGAAGGAGAAAGAGGATGAGAAGAGGAGATGAGTGGCTACAGTGAGATTCTGGACTTTGGGGACAGAGAGATGAGAATAAAGAATTTTTAGGTTCTGACCAGGCTTGGTGGCTCACACCTGTAATCCCAGCAATTTGAGAGGTCAAGGCAGGTGGATCACTTGAGCCCAGGAGTTCGAGACCAGCCTGGGCAACATAGTGAGACCCCCGTCTCTACAAAAAAATAAAAAAATTAGCTGGACATGGTGGTGGGCACCTGTAACCCCACCTACTTGGGAGGCTGAGTTGGGAGGATCGCTTGAGCCCAGGAAGTCGAGGCTGCAGTGAGTTAAGTGATCATGCCACTGGGCCGGGTGCAGTGGCTCATGCCTGTAATCCCAGCACTTTGGGAGGCAGAGGCGGGCAGATCATTTGAGGTCAGGAGTTCAAGACCAGCCTGCCAACATGGTGAAATCCTGTCTCTACTAAAAAGACAAAAAAATTGAGCCAGATGTGGTGGCATGCGGCTGAAATTCCAGCTAGTCAGGAGGCTGAAGTGGGAGAATTGCTAGAGCCCAGGAGGCAGAGGTTGCAGTGAGCTGAGATCATGCCACTGCACTCCAGCCTGGGTGACAGAGTGAAACCCTGTTTAAAAAAAAAAAAAAAGATCATGCCACTGCACTCCAGCCTGGGGGATAGAGTGAGACCTTGTCTCAAACAAACAAACAAACAAAAGAAAATCTTCAGCAAAACACCTATAGTGATAGAGCACACTCATGTAGTGGTTATGCTTGAAAACTTTATGATAGATTGCTTGGGTCCCAATCTCAGCTCCAGAACTTACTTCCATGTGCCATAGTTAGCTCATCTGCAAAATGAGGCTAATACTAGTATCTACCTCATGTGGCTATCTTTTTTTTTTTTTTTGATGGAGTCTCGCTCTGTCACCCAGGCTGGACTGCAATGGTGTGATCTTGGCCTACTGCAACCTCTGCCTCCTGGGTTCAAGTGATTCTCTTGCCTCAGCCTCCCGAGTAGCTGGGATTACAGGCACCCACCACCACGCCCGGCTAATTTTTTGTATTTTTAGTAGAGACCAGGTTTCACTGTGTTGGCCAGGCTGGTCTCGAACTCCTGACCTCGTGATCTGCCCGCCTCAGCCTCCCAAAGTGCTGGGAATGTGGCTATCTTTAGGAGTAACTGAAATAATATATTGGATGCGCTGAAAACAGTTCTTGGCACACAGTGACAGCTGTACGATTGCTAGCCATCATTTCTATCATCATAAATTAGTTTAAAAGGTAAGAGATCTATAGGCATTGACAAAAAAGATCTCTAAGTACAGTATATTACTGGAATATTGTTAAATGAAGATGTAAAATGCAAACATGCAAATAGTAATATTCCATTTATATATATCAATACAAAGCAAAACATTTCTGCATGAGAATGCCACACTTTGCTATGATGGGCCTGACAGTGGGAACAAGAAAATCCAGCTTCATTTGGATTATGCCCATTTGAGGAAACTGCGACTTAAGATGTTTAAATTAAGTAACTCGCTCAAGGTCATACTTTGTATGGAGTAAGTTGTGATTCAAGTTCAAGTCAGTTTGCCTCTACAGTCCATGATCAGGCAGGAGAATGCAAAGGAAAGGAGTGAGTGGTGGCAGGCACTGAAGGAGAGGAAAACTGGGCAAGTCTTGGAGGCCTTTCAAGAGGTAATGGGAAACAAGGCATAGCTGGGGCCTGAGAAGGAACCAAGTGCCAAATGGCTCCTGGAAGGTTTACTCAGAAGCTGCTGCAATGGCCTGAGTGGCCAGAAGGAAGGCAGAGCAGTGGTGACAGGCTGGAGAAATGCCTGAGCCCAGGGACCAGTCTTGACCAAGAGGAGCAGTGCAGGGAGGAAAGGAGGAGGAGGATGCTCCACTTTGGGTGACAGGGTAGATGGTCAGGGATCAACCAACTACAAACACAGAGGAGAAAGGGTTTGGTGGGGAGGTATGGTGGGGGGGGGTGGTAATGCAAGTGAGTTCAGTGTTGAACACACTGAGTTTAATGTAGCAAGGGACATCCCGGCAGCTGCAATACAATAAAATAAGAGAAAATACAAATCTGAAGGGAAAGCGAGGTTGGAATCAGAAGTCACCAACACAGGCATATGAAAAGGTGCTCAACATCACTGATCATCAGAGAAATGCAAATCAAAACTACACTGAGATATCATCTTACTCCAGTTAAAATGGCTTCTATCCAAGAGACAGGCAATCACAAATACTGGCGAGGACGTGGAAAAAAGGGAACCCTTGTACACTGTTGGTAGGAATGGAAATTAGTAAAATCATAATGGAGAACAGTTTGGAGTTTCCTCAAAAGACTAAAAATTGAACTACCATATGATTCAGTAATTCCACTGCTGGGTATGTACCCCAAAGAAAGGAAATCAGTATATCGAAGAGATAACTGCACACCCATGTTTGTTGCAGCAGTGTTTACAATAGCTAGGGTTTGGAAGCAACCTGAGTGTCTAACAACATGTGAATGGATAAAGCAAAAGTAGCACATAGACACGAGGGAGTCCACAAAAAAGAATGGGGGCCAATGTCATCTATCTGCCAAGACAACAGAAACGTGATCATTTGCAACAACATGGATGGAGCTGCAGATCATTATGTTAAGTGAAATGAGCCAGGCACAGAGACAAACATCACATGTCCTCACTTACTTGTGGGATCTAAAAATCAAATCAATTGAACTCATGGACATACAAAGTAGAAGGATGGTTACCAGAGGCTGGGAAGGATAGTGGGAGGTTGGAGGGGAGCGGGGATGGTTAATGGGTAAAAAAAAAAAAAAAAAAAAAGAATAAGACCTACTATTTGACAGCACAATAGGGTGCCTATAGTCAATAATAACTTAATTGTATATTTTACAATGACTTAAAGAATGTAATTGTATTTTTTATAACTCAAAGGATAAATGCTTGAGGGGATGGATACCCCTTTCTCCAATGTGCTTATTTCATGCTGCATGCCCGTATCAAAACATCTCATGTACCCCATAAATATATACACCTATGTACCCACAAAAATTTTATTTTTTTATTTATTTTTGAGATGGAGACTCACTCTGTTGCCCAGGCTGGAGTGCAGTAGCGTGATCTCGGCTCACTGCAAGCTCCGCCTCCCGGGTTCAAGAGAATTCTCCTGCCTCAGCCTCCCGAGTAGCTGGGATTACGTCACCACACCCAGCTAATTTTTGTATTTTTAGTAGAGATGGGGTTTCACCATGTTGGTCAGGCTGGTCTCAAACTCCTGACCTCATGATCCACCCACCTCGGCCTCTCAAAGTGCTGGGATTACAGGCATGAGCCACTGCACCCAGCCCCACAAAAACTTTAAAAAATAATTTTAAAAAATTAACAAAAGAAGTCACTAAGAATGATAATTAATATCTACTGAATAGACTGTATCAGGCTCTGTTCTACACTGTACATGCACGGTCTATGAACTTATCTAATCTTCCTAACAACACTCTGATGTAGGCCAATTTTATTTCATTAATTTTTTTTGCCAGAGAACAGATTTAATACCTAATGAAATAGGCCCTTTTTATTTTATATTTTATTTTATTTTACTTTATTTTATGTATTTATTTTTGAGACAGTCTCGTTCTGTCACTCAGGCTGGAGTGCAGTGGCACTATCTCAGCTCACTGCAACCTCCACCTCCAGGGTTCAAGCAATTCTCCTGCCTCAGCCTCCTGAGTAGCTGGGATTACCGTGTCTCGCTCTGTCGGCCAGACTGGAGTGCAGTGGTGCGATCTGGGCTCACTGCAAGCTCCGCCTTCCGGGTTCACGCCATTCTCCTGCCTCCGCTACCAAGTAGCTGGGAGTACAGGCGCCCACCACCACACCCAGATAATTTTTTTTGTATTTTTAGTGGAGACGGGGTTTCACCATGTTAGCCAGGATGGTCTCGATCTCCTGACCTTGTGATCCGCCCGCCTCGGCCTCCCAAAGTGCTGGGATTACAGGCGTGAGCTACCGCACCCGGCTGACCTAAAACTTTTAAAGGCTCACTCAGCCCCACTCAAGCTTGCTTTCTCTAGCATCTAGAATCTAGAAAAGATCAAAACAACCGCTTGCCCAGGGCAGCACTAATTGGCCATGGCATCCGGTGGTTTTATTGCTCTGTAATAAGGTTACTTAAGTTCTTTCTTGAATTTTATTTATTTATTTATTTTTGAGACAAAGTTTCACTCTGTCGCCCAGGCTGGAGTGCAGTGGTGCAGTCCTGGCTCACTGCAACCTTCGCCTCCCTGGTTCAAACAATTCTTGTGCCTCAGCCTTCTGAGTAGCTGGGATTATAGGCAACTGCCACCATGCCTGGCTAATTTTTGTCTTTTTAGTAGAGATGGGGTTTCGCCATGTTGGCCAGACTGGTCTGGAACTCCTGACCTCAGGTGATCGGCCTGCCTCGGCCTTCCAAAGTGCTGGGATTACAGGCTTGAGCCACTGCGCCCGGCCTTTTCTTTAATCATTACGCACAAGGATTTCCATCTGCTTTTTTTTTTTTTTTTTTGGAGACTCTGTCGCCAGGCTGGAGTGCAGTGGCACGATCTCAGCTCACTGCAATCTCCGCCTCCCAGGTTCAAATGATTCCCCTGCCTGAGCCTCCCAAGTAGCTGGGACTACAGGCGCGTGTCACCATGCCTGGCTAATTTTTTGTATTTTAGTAGAGACAGGGTTTCGCCATGTCGGCGAGGATGGTCTCTACGTCCTGACCTCGTGATCTGCCTGCCTCGGCCTCCCAAAGTGCTGGGATTACAGGCGTGAGCCGCCGTGTCCGGCCTCCCATTTGCCGTTTATCTTACCCTATCACTAGTGGCTGCCTGAAGATCTCAGAACACTATGTATAGGAGAGATGAGCATCCGATCCTAGGAAGGTTTTCTGATGCTATTTTATCTTTAGGGACCTGTTACTGGGCTTCTGCCTGCCAAGACAACAGAAACGTGGCCTAGCAAACAATTCCCTTTGGTTGGAAGGCAGTCTCGCTAGGGGCCTTTGAGGGCCTTGCCTAGGACATAGGGCCAGCAGTATTTCATAGCTACTACAGAAAACACCCCAGACTTTGGCCCGTAAGATCTCTTGTATTATACTGCAGATCTACCAATGGCAGTCAGACCCAGAGGCAGATGCAATCTCCGGTTCGCGGGTTGGGAGCAGTCTTGTGGAACAAAGTCACCGTCTAGTTCTGACATGGTACAGGGAGGAAACACACAGAGGTTAAGACTTAGACCAGAGGCCAGTCGCGGTGGCTCCCGCCTGTAATCCCTGCACTTTGGGAGGCCGAGGCGGGCGGATCACTTGAGGTCGGGACTTCGAGACCAGCCTGACCAACATGAAGAAACCCCATCTCTACTAAATATACAAAATTAGGCCGGGCGAGGTGGCTCACGCCTGTAATCCCAGCACTTTGGGAGGCCGAGGCGGGTGGATCACGAGGTCAGGAGATCGCGACCATCCTGGCTAACACGGTGAAACCCCATCTCCACTAAAAAAAATACAAAAAATTCTCCGGGAGTGGTGGCGGGCGGCTGTAGTCCCAGCTACTCGGGAGGCTGAGGCAGGAGAATGGCGTGAGCCCGGGAGGCGGAGCATGCAGCGAGCCGAGATCGAACCACTGCACTCCAGCCTGGGCGACAGAGCGAGACTCCGTCTAAAAAAAAAAAATACAAAATTAGCCTGGCGTGGTGGCGCACGCCTGTAATCCAGCTACTCGGGAAGTTGAGGCAGGAGAATCGCTTGAACCCGGGAGGCGGAGGTTGCGGTGAGCCGAGATCGCGCCATTGCATTGCACTCCAACCTGGGCGACAAGAGCGAAACTTCGTCTCAAAAAACAAAACAAAACAAAACAAACTTAAGCAAGGCCAGGTGCCTGGGTCGAGGCAGAGCTGAGGCTTATCCGGGCATCCTCTCACTTAGCAGTCTTTCTTTCACAACACACTGATCCCCGTGTTTGGCGTATTGTGGAGAGTTTCAGGGCATTCCTTTCCCTGGACATAAATTTCCACGTCTACCGGTGACATCAAGTCACAAGAGGCCAGAACGCAGTTTTCAAGTCAGAATCTTAGCCAGAAACGAAGTTGGCCTCTTGCCAAGGAGCCAAATAACTGGATGGACGCTCTCCACCGCTTCGCACACGGGCGCACTCGGTGAAGAGGTGAAGTGATTTCTGCGTTTGGGTAGAGCGGCGTCGGCTTTAGGTGTCCACGGTGCGGAAGCTAGCCGTTTTCCAAAATGCAATACCTCTAATGGTCCCTCACAAATAGCAGTCCCCAAATACAGCCGCTCTTGGACCTCGACGAAGGGGATGCCACTAACGCTGTGGGTAGAGCGCGTGTTCCGCGCCGGCGCAGGGAGCCGGGGGCAGCGCGGAGGGCGTCGCGCCCGCACCCCAGCCCCAGCGCGGGGACTGGAGCAGTCGAGAGGGCGGCCTCCCGCCGCCTAGAGGCGCCGGCCGCTCGTCCGCTCTGCCTGTGCCCCGTCTCTATGGCGGCCCCAACGGCCGTCCAGGACGTGGAGCGAAATGAGCTCGGTCGCTGACGGCGGCGGTGGCGCTGCGGTGGCGGCGCGGTCGGACAAGGGCAGTGCCGGGGAGGACGGTTTCGTCCCGTCGGCGCTGGGGACCCGCGAGCAGTGAGTGTGACGCTGGGCAGGGGAGGATGAGCCGTGCCGCCCTGCCTGGGCCCCGAGAAGGGGACGGCGGGGTGGAGACCCGGGGCTCAGGGCCAGGGAGACCCTCGGGGACGTGACGGGAGCAGGGCCACCAGGCGGGGGCTCACGGGGATTTCAAAGAGTGGAATTCGTAGGGGTCGCCCTGCGCAGTTAACCGACTTTTCAAGGGATTGGAGCCCAAGGGGCTTGTGGGTGCGGGACAGGCTTTGGCTCCTGGGAGGCCTTTTGGGAGTCTCGAACCTGAGGGCCAGGCTTGGGGGAAAGGGGGAGAGGGCGAGGCTGGAGAATAGGGCTGGTCGGCGAGAGTGAGAGACCGAGGGAGAAGTGCTGGGCCTGGGAGCCGAAAAGGCTGAGTAGGAGGGGAGGGATGTGGGAGCTGGAAGTGGGGTGGGAATAGCGGATGACCCGAGGCGGGAGCGGAGAGATGGTGGGGGATTTTGGGGTGAGAGAAAGAGATCTGACCTAAAACAGACGCTCAGGAATTATTAAATGAATTAAGGTGGGTGGATGAATGATTGCAGGGAACAGTTGGGGAGAGGTAAATTGGCGGGATGAGAGGGAGCAGGGATTCTAGAGAATCATTGTAGGAAAAGAGATGGCAAATGAAAAGGATTCAGAGGGCCGGGTGCGTGGTGGCTCACGCCTGTAATCCCAGCCCTTTGGGAGGCCGAGGCGGGCGGATCACAAGGTCAGGAGATCGAGAGGGAGCAGGGATTCTAGAGAATCATTGTAGGAAAAGAGATGGCAAATGAAAAGGATTCAGAGGGCCGGGTGCGTGGTGGCTCACGCCTGTAATCCCAGCCCTTTGGGAGGCCGAGGCGGGCGGATCACAAGGTCAGGAGATCGAGACCAGCCTGACCAACATGGTGAAACCCGGTCTCTACTAAAAATACAAAAATTAGAGGGGTGTGGTGGCGCACACCTGTAGTCCCAGCTACTCGGGAGGCTGAGGCAGGAGAATCGCTTGAACCCGGGAGGCGGAGTTTGCAGTGGGCCGACATCACGCCACTGCGCTCCAGCCTGGCGACAGAGCGTGACTCCGTCTCAAAAAAAGAAGAAAAGCGTCCAGAGAAAATTTAAACGGAGGGCTAGAAGACTGGAATAGGCAGAGACAAATAGCACAGGAAAGAGACTGTGTGCCTGCACACTTGAGACCAGATGTGCTTGTTTCATCAAATTTTGAACTTGGGTCAGGGACTTAGGGATACGTGAACAAATGTCTCTGTGTTTTTTAGGCTAAAACTTACTGTTGTGCATCAGATATTGTCCTAAATGCTTTACATGTACAGTATAAACGTATTCTGCTTGCCCATGTATTTCCTTCTTTTAACTCAAGGATGTTAAAAGATTGAACTATGTGTATTTATTAATAACACTAGCGATGTTTAAACTTCTGTCATAAATAGCTCTGTAATGTGTTAGAAACACACATTTAATTCATAATACAGTTTAATTCAAGAGTCTTGCTTTGCATTTCATTGTTTACATAGTTGGGATGCTGTCTATGAGAGAGAACTGCAAACTTTCCGAGAATATGGAGATACAGGTGAAATCTGGTGAGTTAGGAAAAGAATCAAGTTATAATCAAGAAGATTGTATGTATATGTGTGTGTGTTTAAAAAAATACGTATATATTTGCCGGGCGCGGTGGCTTATGCCTGTAATCCCAGCACTTTGGGAGGCTGAGGCAGGCAGATCACGAGGTCAGGAGATCGAGACCATCCTGGCTAACACGGTGAGACCCCGTCTCTACTGAAAATACAAAATATTAGCCAAGCGTGGTGGCGGGCGCCTGTAGTCCCAGCTATTGGGGAGGCTGAGGCAGGAAAATGGCGTGAATCTGGGAGGCGGAGCTTGCAGTGAGCCGAGATCGTGCCACTGCACTCCATCCTGGGTGACAGAGTGAGACTCCATCTCAAAAAAAAAAAAAATGCATATATTCAAGTGCTTATACCCAAAGAAAGCCTAAAAATCCTGGGAACCCTGGATTAAGTCTGGCTTTAGTGGGTAGATTTAAAGTATTTCTTTTCTTTTATTATTATTTTTTTTACATTTTTTTTTTTTTTTTTTTAGGAGAGGTGGGGTATCATTCTGTCATCCAGGCTGGAGTACAGTGGCATGATCATCGTAACTCATTACAACCTGGACCTCCTGGGCCTAAGTGATCCTCCCGCCACAGCCTCCTGGGTAGCTGGGACTATAGTTGCATGCCACCATGCCCAGCAAATTTTTTTTTTTTGTGGAGACAGGGTCTCACTGTGTTACCCAGGCTGGTCTCGAACTCCTGGCCTCAAGCAGTCCTCCCACCGTGGCCTTCCAAAGTGTTGGGAGAATGGGTGTGAGCCCTCTTTTAATATCTCACATTTACGTTTGATGACAGCATTTCACCCTATAGTTGTCCTTTGTCAATAAACAATGAAATTCTGAGCCACCAACACATACAAGTGTTAATGCTGATACAGAGAAATGTTAGTAAATAACATACTGACCTTGTCTATTCTGTTGTATTCCTGGAGATGGTTTCTCCTAAATTACAGTAGAGACAAAGCTTAAGCAGTCACAGATGTTTTCACTTTCAAGTAAGAGTTTGAGCATATGGTATAAATAGCTTAAATGGAATATAGTGGTGACTTTTGCTCTGTATCCCTCAGTTATTTGACTGATTCTCTCTAACAGGTTTGGAGAAGAGAGTATGAATCGACTAATAAGGTGGATGCAGAAACACAAGATTCCACTGGATGCTTCAGTGCTTGATATTGGAACTGGAAATGGTGTTTTCCTGGTTGAACTTGTTGGTACTTTTAGTATTTGTTTGTTAGAGACAAATTTTAAAAGGAAAATTTTTAAAGGCCCTGCAGTTGAGGATATTAACCATCTAAATATAAAATAGTAAAGCAGTCACACTTGGAGAAGTCGCATAGTACAAAAGGGAGGCTGCATGGATTGTGAGAGAACCTAGGCAATCTGAGTCCTAGTGTTGATCCATTTGGCTATAGCCTTAACCTTGAATAAGCCACTTAATTTTTCTAGGCTTCTGTTCTTTCCTAAGGGTTGTGACTAGGTGATTGCTATTGGTTTCTTGTAGCTCAAAACTCTGGAAATGTATTTATATATATATATATATAAAGATGACCTTTTGCAATTCCAGTAGGACATACGTATCTTATCTTAGGTAAGCATATGGTTTGAAAAGCGCATTTTATCCATGGAGCTGTGTATTGGTAAACATTCCACTGCTAGCTAAACCATCACTGTAGAGTGCCTGTAGTGTGCTCTTGCTATGCTGTGTGCTATGGAGGAATTATAAGACTTAGGCTTCATCCTAGATAGTTTTACAGTCTTAATTAGTACAGAAATAAACATAAGAGTGAAAATTTGTTAAGTAACCACCACATGCCAAGCCTCATGTTTGGCGTTGGCAACAGGAAAATTTAGACTTTGTGCTTGAATTGTTTACATTACAATAGAGTATGGACTGACATATGGACAGTTGTGCTATCACTTGATGCGTGCAGTAATACACTGAATATAGAAAAGAGAGTGATTAATTTTGGAGTGGAGGGATAGGGAAGCATCTTGGAGGAGTAAATATCCAAGTTGGGTGGAAATTTCAGGGACAGTATGGTGACCTAGTGGAGTGTAAAGAGGGAGAAGATTTCAACTAATGGAAATATTATCTAAAGGCATGAAGGCTGAAGCAGTATTTTATGTTCTGGGCCTGTAAATAATTTGATAAATTGAAATACAAAGTATACATGGGGATGGACAGACATGAGGATTAAGTTAAAGATGGGAACCATATTATGCTTTGCCATGCTTAAGACCTTCGATTTTGCATTTAGGCTATGGGGAATTGTTAAAATGTTTTTAGTAGTGGAATATGATTAGAAGAACTTGAAATAACCCTTTCTGAAACATTGAGATATAGTATGTGTACATTAAAGTGCACAAATCAGAAGTGTACAGCTAAGTGAATTATCAGAAAGTGAATACATCCACATAACAATCACCTGGGTCAAGATGTAAAATATTAAAGAACTCTAGAAATTCCCCTTGAACTCCCTACCAGTTATTACTCCTTTCTTCCTTTTTTTTTTTTTTTTTTTCAGGCTTTGTCACCCAGGTAGGAGTGCACTGGTGCGATCATGGCACATTGTAGCCTCAACCTCTCAGGCTCAAGCGATCCTGTCGCCTCATTTTTTCATGTTTTGTAGAGACAAGGACTCACTATGTTGCCCAGGCTGGCCCTCCTTACTTTTTAAAAATAACCACTATCTACCAATCATGAACAAAAGATGATTTTTGACATCAGATTAATTTGCCTGTTTTTGAAGGTATAAATGAAACTCTTTAAGATGAGCTATTCCTGGTGTCTTTCAGCCTTTTTTTTTTTTTTTTTTTTTTTGAGACGGAGTCTTGGCTCTGACACCCAGGCTGGAGTGCAGTGGCACGATCTCGGCTCACTGCAATCTTCACCACCTGGGTTCAAGTGGTTCTTGTGCCTCAGCCTCACGAGTAGCTGGGATTACAGATGCACGCCATTATGCCTCGCTATGTAGTTCATTTTTATTGCCATATAAGATTCCTTTGTGGCCGGGCGCCGTGGCTCATGCCTGTAATCCCAGCACTTTGGGAGGCCAAGGCAGGTGGATCACAAGGTCAGGAGATTGAGACCATCCTGGCTAACACGGCGAAACCCCGTCTCTACTAAAAATACAAAAAATGAGCCAGGAGTGGTGGCGGGCGCCTATAGTCCCCGCTACTCAGGAGACTGAGGCAGGAGAATGGTGTGAACCCGGGAGGTGGAGTTTGCTGTGAGTCGAGATCAGCCTGGGCGAGAGTGAGAGGTTTCAAAAAAAAAAAAAAAAAAAAAAAAAAATTCCTTTGTACAATTATATCAGTTTCATTGATTCTTTCTTTACCTATATAGGTTCTTTTAGGTTTTAATAGTTTACTGGTAGAGGCTAATGATTTATCCTTTGAGATTAATAGCTTGTAGATTCTTTTCTTTTCTTTTTCTTTCTTTTTGTTTTTTTTGAGATGGAGTTTCACTCTGTAGCCCAGGCTAGAGTGCAGTGGTGCGATCTCACCTTAGTGCAGCCTCTGCCTCCTGGGTTCAATCAATTCTTCTGCCTCTCAGCCTCCCAAGTAGCTGGGACCATAGGCGCATGCCACCATGTCCGGGTAATTTTTTTGTACTTTTAATAGAGACAGGGTTTTACCATATTGGCCAGGCTGGTCTTGAACTCCTGACCTCAAGTGATCCACCCGCCCTGGCCTCCCAGAGTGCTAGGATTACAGGTGTGAGCCACCGTGCCTGGTCAGTTTGTAGATTATTTTAGGCTTTCTTCACGTATAATTATGTACACTGTGAATAGTGGCAATTTTATTTTTTCCTTCCCAATCCTTTATAACTTTTCCTCTTATTACACTGTCTGGGACCTCCAGTAGAATGTTGAAAAGAAGTGGTGATAGAAGGCATCCTTGTCTTCTTTTCCCTTTTCAGAAAATGCTTTCAGTATTTCAGTCTTAGGTGTCATGTTAGCTGTTTGTTTTGTAGGTAACTCCATATCAGATTAAGGAAGCTATTCCTGCTTTGCTAAGAGGGGGTGTGTGTGTGTGTGTGTGTGTGTGTGTGTATGTGTGTATGCGTGTTTCTTTTTTTTTTTTTGAAATGGAGTCTCACTCTGTCACCCAAGCTGGAGTGCAGTGGTACAGTTTTGGCTCACTGCAAGCTCTGCCTCCCAGGTTCAAGTGATTCTCGTGCCTTAGCCTCCCCAGTAGCTGGGATTACAAGTGGGCGCCACCACATCCAGCTAATTTTTTGTATTTTTAGTTGAGATGGGATTTTGTCATGTTACCTAGGCTGGTCTCAAACTCCTGAGCTCAGGTGATCTGCCTGCCTTAGCCTCCCAAAGTGCTAGGATTACAGGTGTGAGCCTCCAACACCTGGCTGGTTTCTGTCTTTTTTTTTTTTTTTAAATTTTAGAGACGGAGCCTCGCTCTGTTTCCCAGGCTGGAGTGCAGTGGTGTGAGCATAACTCCCTGCAGCCTTGAACACTTGGGCTCAAGCAATTCTCCTGCTTCGGCTTCCCAAGTAGGTGGGATTACAGGCACCCAACACCACACCTGGCTGTGTGTGTGTTTCTTATGAATCTTGTTGTTTGTCAAATGTTTTTCCTGTTATCAAGATAATAAAGTGATTTTTCTCTTATAGTCTGTTAATGTTGATGAATTACATTGGCCCATTTTCAAATGTTAACTGCATTTCTGGAATAAACCAAACTTATATATGCCACTAGATTCAGTTTAATATTTTGTTTAGGATTTTTGCAGCTCTCTCCTGCTGGGGATTGTCCTGTAATTTTCTTTTTTTTTTTTTTTTTTTTTTTTTTTTTGAGACGGAGTCTCGCTCTGTCGCCCAGGCTGGAGTGCAGTGGCACGATCTCGGCTCACTGCAAGCTCCGCCTCCCGGGTTCACGCCATTCTCCTGCCTCAGCCTCTCCGAGTAGCTGAGACTACAGGCGCCCGCCACCACGCCCGGCTAATTTTTTGTATTTTTAGTAGAGACGGGGTTTCACCGTGGTCTCGATCTCCTGACCTCGTGATCCGCCCGCCTCGGCCTCCCAAAGTGCTGGGATTACAAGCGTGAGCCACCGCGCCCGGCCTAGTCCTGTAATTTTCTTGTGATGCTATTGTCAAGTTCTGGTTTCAGGTTATGCTGGTATTATTAGTTGAAATTCTATTTTTTGAAATTTTAAGAATGGTGTTACTGGCTGGGCGCGGTGGCTCATGCCTGTAATCCCAGCACTTTGGGGGGCCGAGGTGGGCAGATCATGAGGTCAGGAGATCGAGACCATCCTGGCTAACACAGTGAAACCCTGTCTACTAAAAATACAAAAAATTAGCTGGACGTGTTGGCGGGTGCCTGTAGTCCCAGCTACTTGGGAGGCTGCGGCAGGAGAATGACGTGAAGCCGGAGACAGAGCTTGCAGTGAGCTGAGTGAGCCGAGATTGTACCACTGTACTCCAGCCTGGGTGACAGAGCGAGACTCCGTCTCAAAAAAAAAAAAAAACGGCGTTACTTCTTCCTTAAGTGTTTGTTAGAGTTCACTGGTGAAACCACATAGATAAGGGGTCGTTTTTGGGAAGTGTTTTTCTTTTTTGAGGTGAATTTTTCTTTTCCTTTTCTTTTCTTTTTTTTTTTTTTTTTGAGACAGAGTCTTGCTCTGTCACCCAGGCTGGAGTGCATTGGTGCCATCTCAGCTCACTGCAACCTCTGCCTCCTGGGTTCAAGCGATTTTCCTGCCTTGGCCTCCTCAGTAGCTAGGATTACAGGCGTACACCATGCCTGGCTAATTTTTGTATTTTTAGTAGAGATGGGGTTCTGCCATGTTGGCCAGCTGTTCTCAAACTCCTGACCTCAGGTAATCCATCTGCCTGCCTCGGCCTCCCAGAGTGCTGGGATTACAGGTGTGAGCCACTCTGCCTGGCCTGAACTTCTTTTTTTTTTTTTTTTTGTTGAGACAGAGTCTCATTCTGTCCCCCAGGCTGGAGTGCAGTGGGGCGATGTCAGCTCACTGCAAGCTCTGCCTCCCGGATTCACGCCATTTTCCTGCCTCAGCCTCCCGAGTAGCTGGGACTACAGGCGCCCACCACCACACCCAGCTAAGTTTTTGTATTTTCAGTAGAGATGGGGTTTCACCGTGTTAGCCAGGATGGTCTTGATCTCCTGACCTTGTGATCTGCTCGTCTTGGCCTCCCAAAGTGCTGGGATTACAGGTGTGAGCCACCACGCCCGGCCCTGAACTTCTTAATTGAAGTGTAGTTTATGTAGAAAGGTGAGCATAAGTGATACAAAATGAACCCCTTGTGTTATTCACCAACCTGACCAAAAAATAGGACATTTCTAGTACCATAGGAGCTTCCTTGTGGCCCCTCCCACTCTTTCCCTTCTAAAGGTGACCACTGCTGTCACTTCTATCATCATATAGTAGGCTGTTTTTGATATTAACTGTAGTAGCTTCTTACGGTTTTAATTTGCATTTCTCTAATGAGTAATGATGTTGAGCACCTTTTTGTGTGCTTGTTTGCCACTTGTGTATCTTTTTTTTTTTTTTTTTTTTTTGAGACAGAGTCTCGCTCTGTTGCCCAGGCTGGAGTGCAGTGGCATGATCTCGGCTCACTGCAACCTCCACCTGCAGGGTTCAAGTGATTCTCCTGCCTCAGCCTCCTGAGTAGCTGGGATTACAGGTGTGTGCCAGCACGTCCGGCTAATTTTTTTGTATTTTTAGTAGACATAGGGTTTCACCATGTTGGCTAGGCTGGCCTCGAACTCCTGACCTCAGGTGATCTACCCAGCTTGGCCTCTCAAAGTGCTGGGATTACAAGTGTGAGCCACCACGCCTGGCCTGTTTATCTTCTTTAGTAAAATGTCTGTTCAGATCTTTTGCCCATTTTTAAATTGGATTGTTTACTTATTAAGTTTTGACAATTTTTAACGTATTCTGGATATAAGTTCTTCACCAGGTACAAGATTTGCAGATGTTTTCTTCTATTCTTTGGCTTATCTTTTCATTCACTTAACAGTATCTTCTGAAGAGCAGTTCTTAATTTTGATGAAGTCCAATTAATTTTTTCCTTTTTTGGATCATGCTTTTGTTGTCATATTAAAGGACTCTGCCTAACCCAGGGTCACTTAGAACTTCTCCTGTGTTTTTGTTTAAAGTTTTAACATTTTACCTTTTACATTCTTTTCTTTTTGAGACGGAGTCTTGCTCTGTCACCAGGCTGGAGTGCAGTGGCATGATCTTGGCTCACTGCAACCTCTGCCTCCTGGTTTCAAGCGATTCTTCTGCCTCAGCCTCCCGAGTAGCTGGGACTACAGGTGTGCACCACCACGCCCGGCTAATTTTTGTATTTTTAGTAGAGATGGGCTTTCACCATGTTGGCCAGGATGGTCTAAAACGCCTGATCTCATGATCTGCCCGCCTCGGCTTCCCAAAGTGCTGGGAGTACAGGGGTGATCCACCGCGCCCAGCCTACCTTTTACATTTAGACCTTTTTTTTTAAGATGGAATCTTGCTCTGTCTTCCAGGCTGTAGTGCAGTGGTGTGATCTTGGTTCACTTCAACCTCTGCCTTTGGAGTTCAAGGAATTCTCCTGCCTCAGCCTGCTGAGTAGCTGAGATTATTGGTGTGTGTCACCATGCCCCGCTAATTTTTGTATTTTTAGTAGAGACAGTGTTTCACCATGTTGTCCAGGCTGGTCTCGAACTCCTGACCTCAGGTGATCCACCCATCTTGGCCTCCCAAAGTTCTGGGATTACAGGTGTGAGCTACCCTGCCCTGCCTATTTTTATGTTTTTAATTTCGGTGAGTTCTATTTTTTTTTCTTCTTGATTTTACTTTGTTCCTTTTTTTACTTTCTTTTTTTTTTGAGACGGAGTCTCGCTGTCGCCCAGGCTGGAGTGCAGTGGTGTGATCTTGGCTCACTGCAGGCTCCGCCCCCCAAGGTTCACACCATTCTCCTGCCTTAGCCTCCTGAGTAGCTGGGACTACAGGCGCCCGCCACCACGCCCGGCTAATTTTTTTGTATTTTTAGTAGAGACGGTTTCACTGTGTTAGCCAGGATGGTCTCGATCTCCTGACCTCGTGATCCACCCACCTCAGCCTCCCAAAGTGCTGGGATTACAGGCATGAGCCACCACGCCTGGCCTCCGTTTTTTACTTTCTTAAGGTGGAAACTTAGGTTATTGATTTGAGACTTTTCTAATGAAATTATTTAACACTATGAATGCTATGAATTTATCAGTAAGCACTGCTGCATCCCACAAATTTTGATATATTATATTTTAAAAAATTGTTCTACACCTCACCTAAATTTTTTTTAAATTGTTGATTTGTTGTATTTTTATTCAGTCCAAAATATTTTCTAATTTTTCTAATTTTTTTCTTTTATCCATGAGTTATTTAGAAATATGTTTAATTTCCATGTTTTTGGGATTTTTCTGTTATGTTTCTGGTACAGATTTATAGTCTAATTCAGTTATAGTCAGATAACATGCCTTATATGATTTGTATGATTTCAATCCTTTTAAATTTGTTAAGGTTTGTTTTAAGACCCAAGATATAGTGTGTCTTGGGGAATTTTTCATGTGAACTTGAAAAATGTATGTATCACCAGGTGTGGTGGCTTACACCTGTAATCCCAGCATTTTGGGAGGCCGAGGTAGGTGGATCACCTGAGGTCAGGAGTTTAAGACCAGCCTGACCAACATGGAGAAACCTTGTCTCTACTAAAAATATAAAATTAGTTGGGCGTGGTGGTGCATGCCTGTAATCCCAGCTATTCGGGAGGCTGAAGCAGGAGAATCACTTGAACCTGGGAGGCGGAGTTTGTGGTGAGCCGAGATTGTGCCATTGCACTCCAGCCTGGGCAACTAGAGTGAAACTCTGTCTCCAAAAAATAAATAAATAAAATAATTTAGCCAGGTTTGGTTGGTGGCGAGTGCACCTGTAGTCCCAGCTACTTGGGAGGCTGAAGTGGGAGGATCACCTGAGTCTGAGGAGGTCGAGGCTGCAGTGAGCCATAATTATGCCACTGCACTCCAGCCTGGGTGACAGAGTGAGACCTTATCTCCAAAAACAAAAAAAGGAAAATTCATGTGTAAGTTTTTGTGTGTACATATGTTTTCACTTCTCTTGGGTATTAGGAGTGAAATTGTTGGGTCATACACCAGTTAAGCATACTCGGTAAGTTTAACCTTTTAAGGAGCTGCTAGACTGTTTTCCACAGTGGCTGCACCATTTTAAATTTCCATCAGCAATACATGAAAGTTTAAATTCCTCCATATTCTTGGCTGGGCACAGTGGCTTATGCCTGCAATCCCAGCACTTTGGGAGGCCAAGGCTGGTGGATCACTTGAGGTCAGCAGTTTGAGACCAGCCTGGCCATCATGGTGAAACCCTGTCCCTACCAAAAGATACAAAAATTAGCCAGACGTGGTGGTGTGTGCCTGAGTAGTCACAGCTACTCAGGAGGCTGAGGTGGGAGAATTGCTTGAACCTGGGAGGTGGAGGTTGCAGTGAGCCGAGATGGCCCCACTGCACTCCAGCCTGGGAGGCAGAGTCAGACTGTCTCAAAAAAGAAAAAAAGTTTTTTCCCTACATTCTCACCAATACTTTTTATTATCTGTCTTTTAAATTATAGCCATCCGAGTGGACATGATGTTCAGCCCCTTTTTGTTTAGTTTCTACACGTTATATCGTTTTCCATCCTTCTACTTTTAACTTACCTTACTATTATATTTGAAGTGAATTTCTTGTAGCCAGCATATAGTTGGTACTTATTTTTATCTATTCTAACAATCTCTAACCTTTAACTGGTGTATTTAGAACATTTATGTTCAATGTGATTATTGATATGTTTGGATTTAGGTCTATATTTTATTGTTTTCCCTTTTTTACCTCTGTTTTTCTTTTTTTTTTTTTTTTTTTTTGAGACAGAGTTTCACTCATGTTGCCCAGGCTGGAGTGCAATGGAGGGATCTCGGCTCACTGCAACCTCCACCTCCTGGGTTCAAGCAATTCTCCTGCCTCAGCCTCCCTGAGTAGCTGGGATTACAGGTACCCGCCACCACACACGGCTACTTTTTGTATTTTTAGTACAGACGGGGTTTTGCCCTGTTGTCCAGGCTGGTCTTGAACTCTTGACCTCAGGTGATCTGCCCGCTTCAGCCTCCCTTTGTGCTGGGATTACAGGCTTGAGCCACCGTGCCTGGCCTTACCTGTTTTTTATTCTTCTCTTTTTCCTTTCCTGCTGGTGTTGGCTTATTCAAACATTTGTTAGTATTTCATTTTAATTTATGTGTATCTTCTTGAATATATATCTCTTTGCATATGGCTGTTTTAGTGGTTGCTTTAGGCAGTTGACTGTGCCTTTTCGTATGGCTTTTCTAGTGGTTCCTGTGTAGATTACAATATATATAGTTGTCAAAATCTCCTTGGAATCAGTATTTTACCACTGTAAGTGGAATGTGAAAACCTTATCATGTTGGGTTCTTGATCTTTCACCTTTAGGTTGTAGTTGTCTTTACTATTACCTTTATGTTGAAAATTCCATTAGATAATATTATGATCTTTTTCAAACATTTTAAGGAATACACTAGGAGAAGAATATTTAATTATATTCACCTAGATATTTATTTCACCTTTGTATTCTGGATCTCTGAGCTTTTTTTTTCTTTCTGTCTAAGAAATTCTTCTTGGAAATTATTTTAGAGAGGGTTTTCTTGCAACAAATTTTTTTTGTTTTCCTTTACCTGAGAATAGCTTTATTTCACCTTCATTCCTAAGGAGTGTTTGTTTTTTTTTTTTTTTTTGGCTGAATATAGAATCCTTTTTTTTTTTTTTTTTTTTTTTTTTTTTTTTTTGAGACACAGTCTCACTCTGTCACCCAGGCTGGAGTGCAGTGGCACAATCTCACAATGTCAGCTCACTGCAACCTTCGCCTTCTGTATTCAAGCGATTCTTCTGCCTCAGCCTCCCGAGTAGCTGGGATTATAGGTGTCCACCACCACGCCCGGCTACTTTTTGTGTTTTTAGTAGAGATGGGGTTTCACCATGTTGGCCGGGCTGGTCTCGAAATCCTGACCTCGGATGATCTGCCTGCCTCAGCCTTCAAAAGTGCTGGGATAACAGGCGTGAGCCACCACAGCCGGCCTGAATATAGAATTCTGAGCTAGCCGTTTCTTTCAGTACTTTAAAAATGTTATGGGCCGGGCACGGTGGCTCACACCTGTGATCCCTTTGGGATTACACTTTGGGAGGCTGAGGTGGGCAGATCACGAGGTCGGGAGATCGAGACCATCCTGGCCAACATGGTGGGACCCCATCTCTACTAAAATACAAAAAATTATCCGGGCCTGGTGGCATGCCCTTGTAGTCCCAGCTACTCAGGAGGCTGAGGCAGGGGAATAGCTTGAACCCAGGAGGCAAGGGTTGCAGTGAGCCAAGATCGCGCCACTGCATTCCAGCTTGGCGGCAGAGCAAGACTCCATCTCAAAAAAAAAAAGTTACGTCACTTGTTTTTGACTTCCATGTTTTCTCATGAGGAATCTGCAGTCATTTGAATTGTTGTTTTCCTGTGAATGCATCATTTTTCTGGATGCTTTTAACATTTTTTTCTTTGTCTTTTGTTTTTTGCAGTTTGCTTATGATGTGTGCTGTGGCCTGGATTTCTTTGGCTTATCCTATTTGGTGTTCACTGAACTTTTTGCATCTGTAAGCTTATGTCTTTTGCCAGATTTGTGATATTTCTAGCTTTTGTTTTTTCTATTTTTTTCTGTATTACTGTCTTTCTCCTTTCCTTTTGGGAGTCTATACACATGAAATGTCAATTTTTCTATTGCTCCACAGGTCCCTGAATCTCTGTTCAATTTTTTAAAAGTCATTTTTGTCTTTGTCGGCCAAATGTTATATTTCAATTGATCTGTCTTCAGATTCACTGACTTTTTTCTCTGGCACCTTCATTTTGCTATTAAGTCCACACATTGCAGTTGGTTGATATGTCTTAATTTTTTACTGCATGATTTATTTATTTACCATTACGATTTATTTTTTGTAGAAGGTAGTTCATTTGTCCGAATGGTTTTTCACAATGTGAATTTTCTAATTACATCTCTATAGTATTTAACATGGTTTCTGTCCCTTGTGTTGTCTGTAGGTTGGAAATTAGACCTAAATTAAGGGTCAGCAAACCACAGTCTATGGGTCAAATCTGGACTTCCTTTGTTTTTATAAATATTTGTTGGAATACAGCCACATTTATTCATTTGCATATTGTCTATGGCAGCTTAAGTGCTGCATTGGTAGAGTTGACTGGTTGTAACAGAGACTGTATGGCTGGCAAAGCCTAAAATATTTGTTCTGTTTCTTTTTGTTTTTTGAGACGGAGTCTTGCTCTGTCACCCAGGCTGGAGTGCTGGAGTGCAGTGGCATGATCTCGGCTCATTGCAAGCTCTGCCTCCTGGGTTTATGCCATTCTCTTGCCTCAGCTTCCCGAGTAGCTGGGACTACACGTGCCCGCCACCATGCCCGGCTAATTTTTTGTATTTTTTAGTAGAGACTCGGTTTCACTGTGTTAGCCAGGATGGTCTCGATCTCCTGACCTCGTGATCCACCCACCTTGGCCTCTAAGAGTGCTGGGATTACAGGCGAGAGCCACCACGCCTGACTATTCTGTTTCTTTATAGAAAACAGTTGCTGGCTGGGCATGGTGGCTCGTACCTGTAATCCCAGCACTTTGGGAGGCCAAGGTGGAAGGTTTGCTTGAGCTCAAGACTTTGAGACCAGCCTGGGCAACATGGTGAAACCCTGTGTCTACTAAAGACACAGAAAAATAGCCAGGTGTGGTGGTGTGTCCTTGTAATTCCAGTTACTCAGGAGGCTGAGGTGGGAGAATCGCTTGAGCCTGGGGAGGTTGCGGCTGCAGTGAGCTGTGATCACGCTGTTGCATTCCAGTCTAGGTGACAGAAGGAAACCCTGTTTCCATAAAAAAAAAAAAAAAAGATTGCTGACCCTGGGTCGAGAGATTTTTATTCGATTTTTTTTGTTTGGCAAGTAAACTTACTAGGTGTTGGTGTATATTTGCATATGTGACGTAGAACATTTGGTGTAGAGCATTCATCTTTTTGTTATATTAACAGCCACTGAAGACCATTTCTTTTTTTTTTTTGAGACGGAGTCTCGCTCTGTTGCCCAGGCTGGAGTGCAGTGGCGCAATCTCGGCTCACTGCAAGCTCCGCCTCCCGGGTTCATGCCATTCTCCTGCCTCAGCCTCTCTGAGTAGCTGGGACTACAGGCGCCCGCCACCACGCCCAGCTAATTTTTTTTGTATTTTTAGTAGAGACGGGGTTTCACCATGGTCTCAATCTCTTGACCTCGTGATCCGCCTGCCTCGGCCTCCCAAAGTGCTGGGATTACAAGCGTGAGCCACTGCGCCCGGCCTGAAGACCATTTCTTATACTTACTACTTTTTCATTGATCAGCTACATTTTTGATGGTTACTTTTCCTACATTTTTGATGGATGTTTTTGCTATATCATTTTAGGTTACTATTTTTCTTTTACTGTCTTCTGGCTTCCATTCTTTATCACTTATTGTTAGCTATAAGCCTTATTGTTGTCCTTTTAAAGGTAATCTGTCGCCTTATATCCCGCATCCCTACTCCCTGGATGTTTTTGAGCTGTTTCTGTTTTTCTTTTTTCTTTTTTTTTGGGACAGAGTCTTGCGCCGTCACCCAGGCTGGAGTGCCATGCGCCATCTCTGCTCACTGCAACCTCTGCTTCCGGGGTTCAAGTGATTCTCCTGCTTCAGTCTCCCGAGTAGCTGGGATTACAGGCATGTGCCACCACACCTGGCTAATTTTTGTATTTTTAGTGGAGACGGGGTTTCACCATGTTGGCCAGGCTGGTCTCGAACCCCTGTGGATGTAGAGGGTTGTGTGTGCGTGTGTGTATATATAGTCATACACTACATAACAATGTTTCAGTTGAAATGTACCACATATACAATGGTGGTCCTATAAGATTATAATACTGTATTTTTACCTTTTCTATGTATAGATATCTTCAGGGCTGGGCACAGTGGCTCGTGCCTGTAATCCCAGCACTTTGGGAGGCCAAGGCAGGTGGATAACTTGAGCTCAGGAGTTGAAGACCAGCTTGGGCAACCTGGCGAAACCCTGTCTCTACAAAAAAAAAACAAAAAAAAAAAACAAAAAAATAAAAATTAACCAGGCATGGTGGTGGCATGAGCCTATCTAGCTACTTGAGAGGCTGGGGTGGGAGGATTGTTTGAGCCAGGGGGCAAGGCTGCAGTAAGCCATGATTGTGCTACTGCACTCCAGCCTGAGTTACAAGAGTGAGAACCTGTCTCAAAAAAAAAAAAAAAAAATCTTTAGGTACACAGATACCATCGTGCTACAGTTGCCTGCAGTATTCAGTACAGTAAAATGCTGTACAGGTGTGTAGCCTAGGAGTAATAAGCCATACCATGTAGCCTAAGTGTGCAGTAGGCTCTACCGTTTAGGTTTTTGTAAGTACACTCCATGATGACACATGACCGTGTGTGTGTATGTGTTACATCTTATTTTCTGTGCTATAGTCTGTCTTTTTTTTTTTTTTTTTGAGTCAGAGTTTCGCTCTTGTAGCCCAGGCTGGAGTGCAATGGCACGATCTTGGCTCACTATAACCTCCACCTCCTAGGTTCAAGCGATTCTCCTGCTTCATCCTCCTGAGTAGCTGGAATTCCAGGTGCCCACCACCATGCCTGGCTAATTTTTGTATTTTTAGTAAAGACGGGTTTCACCATGTTGGCCAGGCTGGTCTGAAACTCCTGACCTCAGGTGATCCATTTGCCTTGGTTTCCCAAAGTGATAGGATTACAAGCGTGAGCCACCATGCCTGGCCCATATTATGTCTTTGATATTCTTTCCTGTTTTTAATTTTCCATTCTTTTGTCATTCTGTGTATAACAGGGATATTTTCTTCTGACTGTTCTTTGCTGATTTTTTTTTTATTTTTTGCTGTGTCTAGTCTGCTATCAAGCCCACCCTTGAATTTCCTAATTACTGTATTTTTCAATTATGTTATTTATTTATTTATTTATTTTTATTTATTTTTTGAGACAAGAGTCTTGTTCTGTTGCCTAGGCTGGAGTGCAGTGGCGTAATCTCAGCTCACTGCAAACTCCACCTCCCGGGTTCAAGCGATTCTCCTGCTTCAGCCTCCCGAGTAGCTGGGATTACAGGCACTTGCCACTACAAAATTAGCCTGGCTAATCTTTGTGTTTTTAGTAGAGATGGGGTTTCACCATCTTGGCCAAGCTGGTCTTGAACTCCTGACCTCAGGTGGTCTGCCTGCCTCCGCCTCCCAAAGTGCTAGGATTATAGGCGTGAGCCACCGTGTCTGGCCCTGTTTGTTTCTCTGTTGTAGTTTTCAGTTCTCTGCTAGAATTCTCCCACTTGTCATTGTCATTTCTGTCAGTTGTTTTGAAATCTTTTTCTGATAATTCATTTATTTGGGTCTCCTGTCGGGTCTGTTTCTAAAGTCAATTTCTCTCCTTGGGTTTGGTTGTTTCCTTGAATGTCTGCTCATTTTTGGGTGCCAGAAATTGAATGTGAAAGACATTGGAGATAGTTTGAGGCCGTGAGTGATACCTCTAGAAGCCTAAAAAATCTATTTGTGATTTTTATAAGTTGTACTAGAAGAATAAACAGGCATGGGAGAAGAAGGAACCGGTAGGCCGAGGCAGGTGGATCACGAGGTCAGGAGATCAAGACCATCCTGGCTAACATGGTGAAACCCCATCTCTACTAAAAATACAAAAACAAAATTAGCTGGGCATGGTGGCGGGTGCCTATAGTCCCAGCTACTTGGGAGGCTGAGGTGGGAGAATGGCATGAACTCGGGAGGCAGAGCTTTCAGTGAGCCGAGATCGTGCCACTGCACTCCAGCCTGGTCGACAGAGCGAGACTCTGTCTCAAAAAAAAAAATAAAAGAAGAAGGAACCAGTAAGAAACAGTTAATAGACTCATCCTGGGTTCTAGGTCTCCCAGAGAAGCAGTTAAGGGAAATGGGGAGAGAATCTCAAGGAATAAGGAGGGATACAACTAAAAGGGTAGAATGTTGGCATCAAAAAAGAGACCTTTAGATTAAAAACAAAAATAAAGGGAGCAATCTACCTGTAGAAAGTAATTGGTATACTTGTTCCTTGAGTTTAGATTAGGAATCAGTTACTTAGGTTTAAAAAGACTTGGTAGGTCTTCATGGATTTGATGTGGCAGTAGGTTGAGTTTTAAAGGAAGTAACCATTTAGTAAATGGTGAAGAGCAGGAAGGGAATTTCAGGCTCTACTGTACTTTGTAACTTACTTTGTTTTTCATGTTTCCTTTGAAATTATTTTTAGTCTCATTGGTCTAAAAATGTTTAGTGTTGTTAGGGGGTGTGTAAAGACCAGAAGCTTCCATACTTTGGCCACAGACACTACACAGCCTAGATGGGTTAACTCTCAAGTCCAGTGAGTTAAAGAAACTTCTTGGGGATACTGATACCTGCCCACCCTACCTCACAGGTTTTCTGTAAAGATCTAATGGGATGTATGAAATATTTTTAAAGATGTAAAAGTAGTATACAAGTGTAGGGTGGTTAAAAATCACATGGCTGGTGGAGAATTGCATAATGTGTAATTACACTGAAGGGAAAATTTAAAAATTGATAGCTTATTACATTTGCATCGATTTTGTTAATATAATTTAATTGGGTTAAGTAAAATATATGACAAATTTATGTGTGAATTGGAAATTATCAGCATCAAAAGTTAATGTTACCTTTTTTTGCCTGAGGGCTTATACATATATTTTCATTATTTTTGAGAACATGAATTTCCTTTTGAAAAAGAGATAAAGTATTATGAAAACAAAGGCATTGTCATAGTATATACACTTTCAGTTTTTATTTAGAGTCTACAATAAAATTTAAGCATTATGAATTATTGGATTATGTGTCATTTTCTCTACAACAAAAATAAGATAACCCTAGTCCTAAAGGAATATTATAATTCATAAACAAAACATTATATTAAAATTTTATACTAAAGTATGAAATTATTTCTCTCTAGGCAAAATTTGGTTTCTCTAATATTACTGGAATTGATTACTCTCCTTCTGCAATTCAGCTTTCTGGAAGTATTATAGAAAAAGAAGGTTTATCTAACATTAAGTTAAAGGTAACTATTATTTATATTACTATAATATTTACAATGGAGGTTAAATGTTTCTAGAGCATATTAATTGACAAGTTTTAAACTCACATAAATTAGGGATCAATCATAAATAATACAAATTGAAACATTTTTAAATAGCCATATTAAAAATTTAATCTAGTTGGTTTGGGGAAATTATTTTTTCTTCTGTATGTTTGTTCATACACTACCGCTCCACATAATACTTAACTATGGATTAACCAGATCAAAGGGTTTTTTTTGTTTGTTTTGTTTTGAGACTGAGTCTTGCTCAGTTGCCCAGGCTGGAGTGCAGTGGCGCCGTCTCGGCTTACCGCAAGCTCCACCTCCCGGGTTCATGCCATTCTCCTGTCTCAGCCTCCCAAGTAGCTGGGACTACAGGCGCCTGCAGCCACGCCCAGCTAATTTTTTGTATTTTTAGTAGAGATGGGGTTTCACCGTGTTAGCCAGGATGGTCTCGATCTTCTGACCTTGTGATCTGCCTGCTTCGGCCTCCCAAAGTGCTGGGATTACAGGCGTGAGCCACTGCGCCCTGCGCAGATCAAAAGGTTTTAAATGCATCAAGTAGTATGTCACCAAAAATCATTTAGTTTATTTTTGTGTGCTATGATCTGTGAGATGATGATTCCTAAATTTGTATTTCTAGCCCAAGCCTGTTTTCTGAGCTCTAGAGTTATAGACAGGCATGCCCTGTTTTTTTTGGCTTCCCAAATGGTATGTTTTTTGACAAATCAAAGGTTTGTGGCAAGCCTGTTGAGTCCCATCTGTTGACACCATTTTTTCAACAGCATGTTCTCACTTTGTGTCTGTGTGTCACATTTTGGTAATTGTAATATTTCAGAGTTTTTCATTATTATTTTATCTGTTATGGTGATTCATGATCATTGATCTTTGATATTACTATTGTAATTGTTTTAGCATGCCATGAACTGTGCCCACGTAAGATGGTGAACTTAATTGATAAATGTATGTTCTGTCTGCTCTGCCTACTGGCTGGTCTCCTATCTCCCTCCCTCCCCCTCAAGCCTCCTTCTTTCTTGGGACACAGCAATATTGAAATTAGGCCAATTAAAAACCTTACAGTGGGACAGGTGCAGTGGCTAACGCCTGTAATCCCAACACTTTAGGAGGCTGAGGTGGGCAGATCACTTTGAGGTCAGGAGTTTGGGACTAGCCTGGCCAACATGGTGAAATCATATCTCCACCAAAAGTACAAAAGATAGCCAGGTGTGGTGGTGGGCACCTGTAGTCCCACCTACACTCCAGCCTAGACCACAGAGGGAGACTGTTTTAAAAAAAAAAAAACAGAGGCAGGAGGATCACCTGAACCTGGAAGGTGGAGGTTGCAGTGAGCTAAGATCGTGCCACTGCATTCCGGCCTGCGTGACAGAGGGAGACTGCGTCTCAAAAAACAAAAAGAAAAAAACAAGGATAAAAAATGAACAACTCCCACCTCAACACAGTGGCCTGTAAGTGTTCAGCTGAAAGGTAGAGTCACACATCTCTCACTTTAAATCAAAAGCTAGAAATGATTAAGCTTAGTGAGGAAGGCATGTTGAAATCCGCCATAGGCCAAAAGCTAGGCCTCTTGTGACAAAATTTAGTCAAGTTGTGAATGCAAAACAAAATTTCTTTAAGGAAATTAAAAGTGGTATTCCAGTGAACACATGAATGATGAGAAAGTCAAACAGCCTTATTGCTGATATGGAGAAAGTTTTAGTGCTCTAGATAGAAGATCAAACCAGCCATAGCATTCTCTCAAGCCAAAGCCTAATCCAGAGCGAGGCCTTGACTCTTTTCAATTCTGTGAAGGCTGAGAGAGGTGAAGAAGCTGCAGAAGAAAAGTTTGAAGCTAGCAGTAGTTAGTTCATGAGATTTAAGAACAGAAGCCATCTTGGCTGGGCACGGTGGCTCATGCCTGTAATCCCAGCACTTTTGGAGGCCAAGGTGGGAGGATCACCTGAGGCCAGGAGTTTAAGACCAGCCTGGCAGACATGCTGAAACCGTCTCTACTAGGGCCTGTAAGAATTATGCTAGATCTTCTTTGCATGAGCTCTATAAATGGAACAACAAAGCCTGGATAACGGCACATCTGTTTACAGTATGGTTTACTGAATATTTTAAGCCCATTTTTGAGACCTACTGCCCCAAAACAAAAAGACTCAAAGTATTACTATTCATTGACAATGCATGAATTCACCCAAGAGCTCTGATGGAGATGTATAAGAAGATTAATCTTGTTTATTTTTGAGATGGAGTCTTGTTCTATCACCCAGGCTGGAGTGTAGTGGCTCGATCTCAGCTTCACCTCCCAGGTTCATGCTATTCTCCTGCCTCAGCCTCCCAAGTAGCTGGGACTACAGGTGCCTGCCACCAGACCCGGCTAATTTTTTGTATTTTTAGTAGAGACGGGGTTTCACTGTGTTAGCCAGAATGGTCTGGATCTCCTGACCTAGTGATCCGCCTGCCTTGGCCTGCCAAAGTGCTGGGATTACAGGCATGAGCCACCATGCCCAGCCGATTAATCTTGTTTTTATGCCTGTTAACACAGGATCTGTTCTGTAGCCTGTGATGGATCAAGGAGTAATTTCGACTTTCCAGTCTTAAATGTGTTATTTAAGAAATGCATTTCATAAGGCTATAGACGTCATAGATGGTGATTCCTCTGATGCATCTGGGCAAAGTAAATTGAAAACCTTCTGGAAATGGGCCGGGCGCGGTGGCTCACACCTGTAATCCTAGCACCTTGGGAGGCCGAGGTGGGCGGATCACAAGGTCAGGAGATCAAGACCATCCTGGCTAACATGGTGAAACCCTATCTCTACTAAAAATACAAAAAATTAGCCAGGTGTGGTGGCAGGCGCCTGTAGTCTCAGCTACTTGGGAGGCTGAGGCAGGAGAATGGCTTAAACCTGGGAGGCGGAGCTTGCAGTGAGCTGAGATCTAGCCGCTGCACTCCAGCCTGGGTGACAGAGCAAGATTCTGTCTCAAAAAAAAGAAAACCTTCTGGAAATGATTCACCATTCTACATGTCGTGAAGAACATTTATAATTCATGGGAGGTCAGAATATCAACATTAGCAGGAGTTTGGAAGAAGCTGATTCCAACCCTAATGGATGACTTGGAGAGGGGTTCAAGATTTCAGTGGAGGAATTAACCGCAAATATAGTAGTAGTAGCAAACTAGAATTAGAAGTGGAGCCTGAAGGTGTAACTGAGTTGCTACAGTCTCATGATAAAACTTGATCAGATAAGGAGTTGCTTCTTATGGTGGACGACCAAAGAAAGTGGTTTTTTGAGATGGAATCTACTGTGAACATTGTTGAAAAACGATTTCGAATATTCCATAAACTTAGTTGATAAAGCAGTAGCAAGGTTTGAGAGCATTGCCTCCAGTGTCGAAGGAAGTTCTACTGTGTGTAAAATGCTATCAAACAATATCATGTGCTCCAGAGAAATCTTTCATAAAAGGAAGAATCCGTCGATACAGCAAACTTTATTACTGTCTTATTTTAAGAAATTGTCACAGCCACCCCAGCCTTCAGCAACCACTACCTTGATCAGTCAGCAGGCATCCTCATCGAGGCAAGATGAGATAATCTTTTCCAGCCAGAGAAAAGATTATGACTTACTCATGGTTTCGATGATGGCTTGTTAGTGTTTTTTAACAATAAAGTATTTTTTGTGAGTGATGGGAGTCTTGCTCTGTCACCCAGGCTGGAGTGCAGTGGTGCGATCTCGGCTCACTGCAACCTCTGCCTCCTGCGTTCAAGTGATTCCCCTGCCTCAGCCTCCCGAGTAGCTGGGACTACAGGCACCCGCCACCACACCCAGGTAATTTTTGTATTTTTAGTAGAGATGGGGTTTCATCATATTGGCCAGGCTGGTCTTGAACTCCTGACCTTGTGATCCACCCGCCTCGGCCCCCCAAAGTGCTGGGATTACAGGTGTGAGCTACCATGCCCAGCCATTTTTGTATTTTTTTAGTAGAGACGGGATTTCATCATGTTGGCCAGGCTGGTATCGAACTCTTGACCTCAGATGATCCGTCCACCTTGGCCTCCCAAAGTGTTGGGATTACAGGCATGAGCCACCACTCCCGGCCTACAATAAAGTATTTTTTAAGGCACCCATTTTTTTTTTTTTTTTTTTGAGATGGAGTTTCGCTCTTGTTGCCCCGGCTGGAGTGCAATGGCATGATCTCGGCTCACCACAACTTCTGCCTCCTGGTTTCAAGCGATTCTCCTGCCTCATCCTCCGAGTAGCTGGGATTATAGGCATGCGCCACCATGCCTGGCTAATTTTTGTATTTTTAGTAGAGATGAGGTTTCACCGTGTTGGTCAGGCTAGTCTTAAATTCCTGACCTCAGGTGATCCACCCGCCTTGGCCTCCCAAAGTGCTGGGATTACAGGTGCGAGCCACCATGCCCGGCAAGGCACCCATTTTTTAAAAGACATAGTGCTCTTGCACACTTAGTAGACTATGATACAGTGTAAACATAACTTTTATATGCACTGGGAAACCAAAAATTTTGTGTGACTTGCTTCATTGTGATGTTTGCTTTGTTGTGTTGGTCTGAAACAGGACTTGCGATATCTCTGAGGGATGCCTATAAAATCTGCCTATTCAAAACTTCCATTTGGAAAGCTCATAGTCTCTCAAGTTAATTAGTCCAAAATGAAACTCTTGGTTTCCTCCTCAGACCTGATTTCCCCAGTCCTTCCCATCTCTACTAATAACACTCCCATTTACCCTGTTGCATTTACCCAAAACCCAAGGAGTCATCCTTGATTCTTCTTTTTCCTTAAAGTCCTATATCCAGTTCTGTTAGTTTTATTTATACATATATATTCATATATATATATATATATATATATAAATTTTTTTTTTTTTTTTTTTTTGTGGAGACAGTGTCTTGCCCTGTAGCCCAGGCTGGAGTGCAGTGGTGTTATTACAGCTCATTGCAGCCTCAATCTCCTGGGCTCAAGTCATTCTTCCACCAAAGCCTCCAGAGTAGCTGGGGCTATAGGCCTGCTTCACCACACCTAATTTTTTTTGTAGAGATGGGGTTTTGCCATGTTGCCCAGGCTAGTCTTGAATTCCTGGCCTCAAGCAATCTGCCTGCCTCTGCTTTCCAAAGTGCTAGGATTACAGGTATGAGCCACTGCTTCTGGCCAGTTTTATCTTCAAAATATATCAAGAATGTGATCATTTCTTGTTATCTCAATTGCTCCCTGTGAAGTCCGAACCACCATTATTTCTTGTTTAAACTACTACAGTAGCCTTTGATTTTGCCCCTCCATTTCCACTCATGCTGCTCTGATGTTCTTTTACCACAGGGCAGCCAGAGTGATTTTTTATTTGTTATTTTTTGAGACGGAGGCTTTTTCTGTTGCCCAGGCTGGAGTGCAGTGGCACCATCCTGGCTCACTGCAACCTTGGCCTCCTGAGTTCAAGCAATTCTCCTTTCTCAGCCTCCCGAGTAGCTGGGACTACAGGCATACACCACCACACCCAGCTAATTTTCTTTGTATTTTTTTAGTAGAGACAGGATTTCAGCATGTTGGTCAGGCTGGCCTTGAACTCATGACCTCAGGTGATCTGCCTGCCTCGGCCTCTCAAAGTGTTGAGATTACAGGTGTGAGCCACTGCGCCCGGCCTAATTTTTGTATTTTTAGTAGAGACCGGGTTTCACCATGTTGGCCAGGCTGGTCTCAAACTCCTGACCTCAAGTGATCCACCTGCCTTGGCCTCCCAGAGTGCTGGGATTATGGGCATGAGCCACTGTGTCCAGCCCTGGCCAGATTTTTAAAAATGTCTGTTCATGTCCCTTCCTTGCTTACAATCCTGAATTGACTTCCCCATTACATTGTAAATGGATTCTGAACCTCATCCAGCCTTACAAAGTCCCTCATTTCTTACATTCCTCCTCGTTTATCATCAATACTCTGGTCACACTGGCTTCTGTTCCTGAAACATGTCAAGCTTGTTTTGAGTATACTTGCTGCACTCTGCCTAGAGTATTCTTGCCCCAGATCTTAGCATGTTTGGTTCATTATCATAATTCAGATCTTTGCTCAAATAACACCTTAGAGAAAACTTTATTTATTTATTTATTTTTATTTTTTGAGACGGAGTTTCGCTCTTGTTGCCCAGGCTGGAGTGCAATGGCGTGATCTCGGCTCACCGCAACCTCCGTTTCCTGGGTTCAAACGATTCTCCTGCCTCAGCCTCCCGAGTAGCTGGGATTACTGGCATGCGCCACCACGCCCGGCTAATTTTTGTATTTTTAGTAGAGGCAGGGTTTCTCCATGTTGGTCAGGCTGGTCTCGAAGTCCGGACCTCAGGTGATCTACCCGCCTTGGCCTCCCAAAGTGTTGGGATTATAGGTGTGAGCCACTGTGCCTGGCCAAGAAAAGTTTCTACTCTGTTTTTCAAACTGTTTCTCTTCCAAGTCACTTAATGTCTTATTTCTCTGGTTTTATTTTCTTCATGGCACTTTATCTGAAGTTACTTATTTAGCTTATTTATCTTTTATCTTTTTCTTTGTAGAATATAAGGTATATTTTCTTCCTTTTCTTTTCCTTTCTTTCTTTTTTTTTTTTTTTTTTTGAGGCAGAGTCTCGCTCTGTTGCCTAGGCAGGAGTGCAGTGGTGCAATCTCTGCTCACTGCAATCTCCACTTTGCAGTTCAAGCAATTCTCCTGCCTCAGCCTTCCAAGTAGCTGGGACTAGCGGCACATGCCACCACGCCCGGCTAATTTTTTGTATTTTTAGTAGAGATGGGGTTTCACCGTGTTAGCCAGGATGGTCTTGATCTCCTGACCTCATGATCCAGCCTTGGCCTCCCTAAGTGTTGGGATTACAGGCGTGAGCCACTGTGCCCAGCCAATATAAGGTATGTTTTCATACAGGGACCTTTTCTATTTTGTTTACTTTTTTTTTTTTTTTTAAGATGGAGTCTAGCTCTGTTGCCCAGGCTGGAGTGCAGTGGCGTGATCTTGGCTCACTTCAAGCTCTGCCTCTCAGGTTCACGCCATTCTCCTGCCTCAGCCTCCCGAGTAGCTGGGACTACAGGCGCCCACCAACACTCCTGGCTAATTTTTTGTATTTTTAGTAGAGATGGGGTTTCACTGTGTTAGCCAGGATGGTCTCGATCTCCTGACCTCGTGATCCGCCCGCCTCGGCCTCTCAAAGTGCTGGGATTACAGGCGTGAGCCACCGTGCCTGGCTCTGTTTTGTTTACTGTTATATCCAGGGTCTGAAAAGTACCTGACAATAGATGTCCACAAAATATTTGCTGAATAGATGAGTATTTTTATATAGGCATTTAGGATGAGGAAGCCTCTTCAAAGTTAGTTCTTCAGAGTGATAGTCATTATTTTGCTTCAGGTATAATGAATACTTTGGACATGAAGGAAGGGAGAAGACCCACCTTCCAATATACATCAACATAATATATACATTTTTAAGTCAATAGAATTTTAGATTAAACATGATTTACAATTACTATATTAAATTTGTATGAATAATTGTGAGCTAATTGCCTAATTATTTTTTTCAAAATGAGTTCAGAATTTTCATTGGTAAATTGTGAATATTTTATAAAATTGAGGCAGATTGCTATTTCCGATGCTTATTATGCATCAAGTTATTGACAGTGAATGAGATGGTGACGTATGATTTTACACATCTAAAGTGCATGAAATTTACCAACTTAAGTAATTACAGTTTAAGTTACTTAATTTCTTAAGCCTTATGCCATTCATTATATCCATTAGTAATTTCGTAAGCTGCTTAGTCAAGACGCAAGAAATTCTTTTTTTTTTTTTTTTAAAGGCTGGTCAAGTGAAGCAGTGGTAATAGAGAAGGAAGGAATAAATTTGTAACTGGTTGTGATCGATTAGTTGTAAACACCACTGCACTCAGACCAGCCAAGGCCCAAGAACTTTTGATCTACCGTGTTTATTTTAGGTTACACACTCGGAATATGAGCTAAAAATCTTATTCCCATAGCTGAGTGCTGTGGCCACATCTACTTAGGAGGCTGAGATGGGAGGATTGCTTAGCTCAGGTTTTCAAGTCTATCCTGGGCAACATAGCAACACTCCTGTCTCCAAAAAATCTTATTTCCAGTGAACTTAGTTCCAAATTCAAATTTTTGACTTTTTGACAGAAACAAGTTTTTCATAAACTAGGCTTGTGAGCTCTATAATGTGCTGGTATTATTAGGGAATATGGCTGGCTTTGATTTGTTTCCAAATTTGTAGAGATTTGGAATGTTCAGGAAATAGCAGTCTCTCTTATTAATCTTGGCTTTAATGATCTTGGAATGAAGCTCATAAAAGTTAGCTATAAAGTTGAAAATATGTTTATTATATGTAAAATGCCATTATAATTAATGGCTCCTTTTATTAATAACCTTTTATAGGTTGTCACTTACATTCTGTAAGGATTTTGTTTTAATTGTTCTCACATAGACATTGACTTTTAATATAGGTAGAAGACTTTTTGAATCTCTCCACACAGCTGTCTGGATTTCATATTTGTATTGACAAAGGGACTTTTGATGCCATAAGCCTTAATCCTGACAATGCAATTGAGAAGAGGAAGCAATATGTGAAATCTCTCTCCAGGGTGTTGAAAGTAAAAGGCTTTTTTCTAATAACGTCATGTAATTGGACCAAGGAAGAGTTGCTAAATGAATTCAGTGAAGGTAAATGACTATACGGTGTTTAAATGTGTGCTTACCTCATGTTTCATGTACTTAAATAGGTTTTCTCCCCGTTTTGTGTTATAGTGTTTTACTTTTCTATTTGTGGGAATTGCCTGCTTTTTTCTCTGTTAATGACCTTGACAATAACTTTTGACTGTATATGTAAAGCACAGAGAAATAACATTGGTTGAGATCTTTTAAAAAATTTTCCGAGAAATCTTGGCAGTTAAGTACTAACATTTTTGAGCCTGTAAAAATTAAGTTCTCAGCCTGGGCAACGTGGTGAAACCCTGTGTCTGCTAAAAATACAAAAAATTAGCTGGGATTGGTGGCACGTGCCTGTAGTCCCAGCTACTCAGGAGGCTGAGGTGAAAGGATCGCATAAGCCCAGGAAGTGGAGGTTGCAGTGAGTTGAGACTGTGCCACTGCACTCCAGCCTAGGTGACAGAGTGAGACACATCTAAACAAAAAAAAAAGAAAAAATTAAGTTCTCTATTTGAGTTGTACAATCTGTTATTTAAGGTATATAATCTATTATTTATAGAATCAAACAAAAAGTACATACATTGTGCTTCTGACTTCAGTGCACTGATTTACTGGCAAATCCATAATAATGCAAATGGAAGAAGTACTTTTGTCTTACATGCTGAGAGTTTTAATAGAGATATTTTAGCTGTCATGCCCTAGTGGTCATTTAGGTCTTCAGAGATTATAGAACAGTTCTTGTTTTCAGAGGATATAGAACAATTATTTTTAAGATTGCACAGAATTAAAATGTAGGGAATTGATAGATTCTGGTGCTGAGGCAGGATCCTTTTTTGCCTAGTTAGCAAAGTGTAATTAGTGCAGTATCTACTTAGTGGAGATCTTGTGAGAACTGAGAATCTGTAATCTATACACAAAATATTTTGAGTTCTCTGGCAGACTGTTCCTTGCATTTTTTAAGAAATATTTTATCTGCCAGTTTTTTATGTAGTGCACAGGCATTTCTGGGAAAGTATCTTGAGAATCTACAGATATTTGCTTGTTTTTTCTTAGAATCCTTTTCAGCTTAGTTTTTTTTTTTTTTTTTTTGATCCTGCACTTTTTAAAGGATAGGATAAATTTTCAGGATGGAGTCTTGGGTAAATAATATGGTACTCAATATTTGGTTAAATTTTGAACCTCAGTTGTCACAAGCTAATGGAAAGTGAATTACCTCGAGAATAGTTTACTGTGTACCATTATTTATAACCGTACTGCATATACCTTATTTTAGAGTTTGTTTTCTTTTTAGTATTAAGGGAATAGGCTGGGAGAACACTTAACACATGTCCTTTTGTGTGTGTTCAATGGTTTTGACAGATTATATAATGTAAAACCTGAAGTGTTTGAGGCCTGAAATACGAGCTTATGGCTTCATTACTATTGCCTCTGGAAAACAAGAATTATATGTGATTTATTGTCTTTTATTTCATGCCATTTATTTTATTATCTTCCGTGTTAAATTTGTTTCCTTTAGAACTGTTGAGGCCCTGTATCAATAAGCCTTTCCTCTTCCTGAACTTTGACAGTTTTAATAAATGCTCAAAGTTACACTGTGTAGGGCAAGTTTCTTTCCTGGTTTTTAAATACAGGTGTTCTTTTTTACTCCTAGAACCAGCAGACAAAAACATATTTGTCTGTCTTTGATAATGAGGAACAGACTTTAGCCTGGTTAGAGTACTTAAAAATGTGTCTTTATCTGAAAACTATTGAGTAAACTATGTTCAATTTTAGAACAAAATACAGAATTTAAGCGAAATGTTATAATGGGAAATGTTATATAAATAATTATATACAATTGAAAACATTTTTTAGGCATGAGTCCCTTAGAAAATGGTATTTGGAGTTAGATATGGGACAGTAACAGAATACACTGCCCTGCGTCACTGCCAAAGGTCTTGTTCCTGACTACTCATACTGGCTGCCACATTCTCTTTGCATAAAATAAAGCTTGTTTCACCACTCTTTTAAGGTTCTTTTCTTATTTGAACTATAAATGTTCATAAAGCTGTTGAAACAGATCTTGCATTTTTTCCATGATACCCCTGATTATACAAATACTTTGTGTTATAATTTTTTTGGTGAGGGTTACCTGGAACCAGTTGCCCATGTTCTAATTTGATGTCCAAGGGACTTGACTTTATGACAGTGAATGAACGAAAACAATAACCACCTATCTTACTTCAGAAGTAATTTAAGGGAGTCTTTCTGAATCTATTCAGGTTTGGGGAGCTATCCTTTAAAAGAAAAAGTAATTAAAATTTATTATCTAAATAATTGAAAAATATCAATAACGTCAACACATAAGCATACAGATTAAAATAATTAAGACAATTTGTTTACCATCAGTGGAGTACAACCACTATTAATATTTTGGTATATTCTATTTTGAAATATAATAACTCCAATTCTGTAGGGTTAGTTCAGGGAGTTAAAAAGTCCTGGAAAATTTATACAGACAGAAAATTTTTATTATTAAATATCCAAAGCATTTGTAAAAGTTTTGAAAACAAATATGGGTGTATAACTATGTATGTATCCAGCACAATGCCTGCATTTTCCAGCATTAAGATACATCATATTATTTTATTAAAAGGAATGTCCTAATTTGGAAAAGTTTTCTTACGATAAGCTTTTAATAAGCATTATAATATTGAGTTATTATGATTTGGTGAAATTAGATAACATGAATTAGGATGTATAATGAAATAGTATGATAGGCCAATTGATGCAATAATATAATTTTTATTTTTATTTTTGAAATGGTCTCTCTCTCTCTGTTGCCCAGGTTGGAGTACAGTGGCAGGATTTTGGCTCACTGCAGCCTTGACTTCCTGGGCTCAAGCGATCCTTTCCACTTCAGCCTCCTGAGTAGGTGGAACTACAGGCACACATCATCATGCCTGGATAATGTTTATATTTTTAGCAGAGACGGGGTTTTGCCATGTTGTCCAGGCTGGTCTGGAACTCCTGGGCTCAAGTGATTTTCCCACCTGGCCTCCCAAAGTGCTGGGATTATACCATGCCAGGCCCTCGTTGGCATTTTAGTAAGTGACCTTCCAGCTTTATATGTTTTATTTTTTAAAAGCAAAATAATATAACATTTTATTTCATAGTTTAGGAAAACACTACATTACCTTATTTGGATCTTTACAAAATCACAGTGAATTTGATGGGGTGGGGTGGGGTGGCGCATTGGTATTAGTAGCTTAAGGCTGGGATTAGAGGCCTGAGCCACTGCACCCGGCCAGTATACATCACTCAAAACATTTTTTTCTGTTTACAAGAGTTATTTGAGCTCAAAGCATGAAAATTTAGAAAAATACAGAACCCCACCCCTGCCTCAAGAAAAAAAATATTCCAAAACTAATAGGCCCATCAATGAGGGAAAACCTTGATTGGCATTTTATTTTACTTTAATTTTAAAATTTATTTTGAGACAGAGTCTGGCTCTGTTGCCCAGGCTGGAGTGCAGTGGCATAATCTCGGCTTACCACAGCTTCCATCATCTGGGCATCTCCCACTTCAGCCTCCCAAGTAGCTGGGACTACAGGCGCGCAGGCTCAGGCCACAACGGCTTATTTTTGTATTTTTTGTAGAGATGGGGTTTCGCCATGTTGCCCAAGCTGGTCTTGAATACCTGGCCTCAAGTGATAGAAAGTGCATGGAAATCAGGATCATGGTAGAGATAACTTGACAGCCTATCTCATTCAGTAAGTGGTGAAGCTGAGACTAGAACCTAGGATTTTAGATTCCAAGTTAATTTTTTTTAAACCATACTGTGATGCTTTGAAAGTTACTAGTTCCTTGTCTTCCCAGGCCCTTTATTAGTTCGTTTAGTTTGAGTCTTCATGTTTGTTATAAATTACTGTTTTTAATTCTGCTGAAATACACATAACATACCGTTTTATAATCATTTTTAAGTGTACACTTCTGTGGTATTAAGTACATTTACATTTTTTTGTGCAATTGTCATCACTATCCTTCTCCAGAACTTTTTCATCTTCTACAAATTCATTTATATTTCCAAGTTATTTTGTCTTTCTGTATTAAGTGCTTTTGTATGTGTGGTGTGAATTAATTAGATTACTACATATAAAGCACTCAAAATAATGCCTGGCACATAGCAGGAACTCAACACAGGGCCAGGCAATGTTGCTCATGCCTGTAATCTCAGCACTTTGGGAGGCTGAGGTGGGTGGATCACTTGAGATCAGGCGTTCCAGACCAGCCTGGCCAACATGGCGAAACCCCATCTCTACTAAAATACGAAAAATTAGCTGGTGTGGTGGCACATAACTGTAATTCTAGCTACTTGGGAGGCTGAAGTGAGAATCGCTTGAACTCTGGAGGCAGAGGTTGCAGTGAGCTGAGCTTGTGCCACTGCACTCCAGCCTCGGTGATGGAGTGAGACTCCGTCTCAAAAAGTAAACAAACAAACCAACAAACTCGACACATGCTAGCTGCTTCCTACAAACCAGGTGACAGAGGCTAACAGAGATACAGCTTTGCAGGGATGACAAACAGGAAGTGGAGGAAATGGGAGGTGGATAGAAAGCCTGTTTTTTGCAATTTGTTTTTGGTCTTGTCTTTTCCTTGTTAAATTCAAAGTGATTTTGGATAAGCATACATATGCTATACATACGTAGTAGAATTGAAAAATCATGAAATGAAATTCAGCACAATTTAGAGTTTGGAATCATAGTTTTACAAAGGGTTGAAAGGTACGATGTTAATGCATGCATATAAATAAATGTAAGTATGAGACTCAGTCCTTAATAAAAGTATTTAAATTTTGTCTGACAGGATTTGAACTTTTTGAAGAGCTGCCAACACCCAAGTTCAGCTTTGGAGGCAGATCTGGAAACAGTGTAGCAGCATTGGTTTTCCAAAAAATGTGAGACTTTTTCTTGGACAAATTCAGGTAGCTACACAGAATCTACACAGCAAAGTTAACCTGACACAGAAAATCCTTGTGCAAATAAATGCTTAGTAAGTACACAGGATGCACATGTTGAATAGAGTATACTGGATTGGTGAAAGAAAATAATAATAATGAGCATCTAAGTGGTTGGGTTTTAGAGATCAATCAAGAATAATTTTAATTTTCTTTTGTATTTGAAATGTAAATAGTTTTCTTTTTGATTAAAAAAATTTCCTGTAACTGCTAAACAGTTAAAAACTTTAAAGTAGTAAATGAGTTTATAGAAAGCATGTATTCTTGATTTTTGTGCCTTGGTAAAGTTGATAACTATTTATGATTATTTGACCAAATTATTCCAGCATCAGAATAATAAGCAAAATAACTTTGTTAGTGTTTTGTTAGACTGTTTATGAAATATAACAAGAAATACTATTTTGTGTTGGATGGTGGTTATTTTTAAACTTAATTAATACCTGTGAAAAGGCCTCTTACCTTTATGTATATAATTAAACAAAATCAGAGAAATGTATCAGTTGCTCAAGTTATCAAGCCTGCATTTTGCAGCTATGGTCTTCTACACACTATAAGGGTAGTAGAAGGAAAGAGAACTAAGGAATATTATTATTTGCTAGCGCTATGTTAAGTTGTCTTATTAAGTAATTGAATCCTTTCAATATCTTCTTGATGTATGTATTGCTTGTTCTTGTTTCTACTTATAAGGAAAATGAAGCTGAGAGAAGTGAAGTCACTTTTATGAGGTTCAATAGTACAGGATGGAGCCAGGATTTTTATCTGGGTCTGTCTGACTTTAAAACACATACTCTTCTCCTAGCATACTCTGCCTCACGGGTACTAAGTCTCTGCCTTTGTAGCATTTACAGTACAGCTGGAGACCTATGATGATTACATATAAAGTTCAGTTAGAAAAGATGGGTAGTTATTTTATTAGTGTTCATCTATGGAGTATCAGAATAGCAGTCAGCCAACTCTGTCTCATATCATCCTTCATTACTTTTCCCCATCTCCCTACTCAAAGACTTGCCTCTATTAAGAATTTTGTCATTCTTCTGTGAAAGGGTAGTGTAAGTTATATAAGCCCTCAGTGATACATGCACAAAGATGTTCTAGTTAGGGGCTAATTTAGCAAGAGAAACAGTTTATTAATGTTTTTGAAAAGATAAGTCATATTCATACTTAATACCATTTTGTATTTGTAATATTTTAATATTAGAGCCAAATACAAATTTTTGCATAATTTTTTGATGATTTTCAGCTTTGTGGGCCTATTGGGTTACATAACTGACTTTTTGTTTATTTGGCAAATGTTACTCCTGTATTGAGTAAGTCTAACATTACGTCCCTTTTCTTTTTGGGGACGGGTAGACGAAGGAGTGAGTTTTTCATTTAGATCAACATTGATCAACTATTAAGACAAGATAGTTGAAGATATGTATGTGGACTTTCAACAAAAATAACATTTTTTGAAAAGCTTTTATTTTCAACATGTAAAAAGTGAGAAATTACTTCAAAATATATGCAATTTAAATTTTTTACAAAATTGTGTTGATTTTACAAGACAGGAGATCTTGAACTGTAGAAAATTTTATGGTTTTTGAGATCGGGTCTTTGTTTTTTTTTCCACATTAATATTCTTTGATTTCAAATATAACATAGATAAGTACTCTTAGAATTTTGAGTTAAGTATATGCTATTTTAATGTGCTAATCCTACAAACTAGGCTTTCTGTGTGACTAGACTGAGATGTTGAGTTTGATTCACAAAATGCTTGGAATGGTTCTTTGTTGAAAAGCTTTTCGAGTCACTATTTGGGGCATGTTTGTGCCATTTGCAAAGGTGAAGGATTTTTTTTTTTTTTTTTTTTAACCATAGAGCCTTTGATAAGGTTAGGAAAAGGAAGTTGTCGTCTCTTCTTATTACTCTAATCCTGCTGGAAGCTAACTTCTTAGGGACTAAAACCAGAACAAATGGAAGGTCCAAAAATGCTAATAAGAAATTAGTATTTCCACATAATACCAAACTGTAAAAACCAGGCCAGCAAATGTCCCCCACGTTCCTGAAACAAACCATAAATACATTATTTAACTTAGTATTGTTAAATTGTATAAATATGTGGGTAACTGTGACAGAAATTATGCACTTATAAAAAGGAGCAGTAAGTTACATACTGAATGCTGTTTTCTGTGGATAAGAAGTTGGAATTGTAATTTCATTTAATCGAAAGACGCTTATTTTGAGGAAACTTGTTTGAAATGCAAACGCGATTTCTCTGTGGAGCCTGCACGGAATGGCTGCTTTTCACTATGATTATTGCTGCATAACAGGCCACTTCTGTGTGTAGGAAGTACGTGTGCAAGTCCAAAGGGAATTGAGGCCTGAATGGGTGGGTTACACCAATTAGCAAATACAAAGTTTTCAGTACATTTTGTTTTAAGCCAGGTGCACAAGTTAAAGTCGCTTTTTGGGGCTGGCATTTATGTATGTGAGAATCAAACCTGATATCACTCTTGGCAGCCTGACTAAAGCCATTTAAAAATAAGTACAAACTGTCCTTGAATGATTTTTTTCCCATTGTAGTAGCACTGAGTTTTCCTTTTTTCTTCATCTGTGGTATGCATGCAATCTTCTGGGTTTTTTTTTTTTTTTTTTTTTTTTTTTTTGAAGAAATAAGGGAGCTAAGTATATACAAAAGACTTTTAGTCTTTTTATGAAACATGTGCTTCAGTGGACTTACTTATTTTAAAATTTCTGTGATACTGTAATGCAGTACTGTATGTTGACCTCAATTCACATGTATCCAGAGTATAATAGAAACCTCAATTTTTAAGGAATCTACATTAGTAAAGTTTCTTATGGCCTTGTAATAATTTTCTTCAAATTGGTATACAAAGAAATAGCATATTCCTGCCTATGTTAATGACTTTCATTTATGTTCTTTTAAGTAATTTTATTTTATGAATTGTGTGTGTGTGTATGTGTGTGTGTGTCTCTCTGTCTGGTGGCCTACAATGAAAATCTGTACAAATGTGAACAGTTTGTCTCCAGGGGAGAGCCCTGGGGTTTGATTTCCTGTTTTTGGCTCTGTAAGCTAACGTGTATGTGCTCCTGGACAGCCCTCTGCTTTGAGAGTGTGAGACCAAGTGTCTTGTGTTCCACAGGAGTAACCTCTTTAGCTAATGGCGTGTGTGTGTCTGTGTGTGTGTATGTGTGTGTGTGAGGGGGTGTTGATGGGCTCTGAAAGAAGTCTTGTCTCGTACATTTCACTGAATGAAGGCTGCCCATGACCTAGAGCTTGATTGTGGGAGGTGAGGAGCATATATGGCTGAAAGACAATTGCATAGTGGGGAAAAAAATTAGGAAATTCTTACATTTCTCTTGGTTAGGCAGGAAACAGAGATGTCCATAGAAGAAGAGGGAGCTCATCAGCATGTTTTATTAACAGTTAATGGAAGAAAATTAATGCTAATTTATTCTTCATATACACCATGCAATTTGTTAGAAAAGTAAAAGAATAGTTTGAAATTCTTTGGTCAATTGATGGATTCCTATGTTCAGGGCATAGAAATGAAACTCAACATCAAGCAGACAAATACCCAAGCCCACAGGCTACATAAATGCTGAATAAAACCAGCTCTACAATGGAACTCTGAAAAGCGACGGGTAAGAAGCCTAATGAATGATTGAATATGACCTTAGCAAAATCCCTGGAGTGTTGTTGAAAGATCATTCATTTCCAGCTTAGATGTCAAGATGGGCTCCAGTAACCAGGAAAAAAAGAGCTTGAGTCAGTACTTACTGAGTTTTAAAAATCTTTTGCAACACAGTGTATTAGACTGATCATTAAAAGGGCTTCTCTAGCTAAATTTTGAGCTGTCACTATAGTTTAGGCCCAGGGAAATAAACTTTAAAAGATAGGAATAATTCCTAAGACATGAATGTATCAATATCCTATCCTGCTTTTCTGGAGTAGGACTTCAAAAACAGATGTATAGGCTGGCAGAATGTACTTTTGTCATGCTGATACCATTGTAAAAAAGACTTAAACTAGGAGATCAATTGAGCCCTAAAGTATTTGCAAATTACTTGCCTAGCTTGTTAGAAGAAGAAATAAAAAGCCAAAATCTACATTTTTGTTTTCAAAAGAAATGATTTCTTTGTTTCCTGAAAAGATGAGAAATGATAAATTCTTCCATGTTATATTTTTACGTATGTATTTTTATTACTGTACCGTATCAACAAATGATAAGTATTTTAGTGAGTGATCTTTATTGTTCATAGTATCTGGAAGCATCTTAAGAAAAGCAAATCTAATACATCTGTTTTCCCAAATATGTAAAAATTTACACATGATCCAGCAATTAGCATATCGTGTATATTTCTGAGTAGCTTAGGAAAAATATGAAAATACTCTGGTTGAATAAGGGGACTGTGAACTGTATTTCTCATTTTTCATTAATATATTACAGATCAGGCAGCTTATCATCGATGATAGCAGAATCAAAATGGTATTGGGATGGCTGTAGTTCCCCAGCTTTTGCCTGCCTTACTGCTGCAAAGAGGAGAGAACTGTTGGGAGGAAGAGGCTAAATGTAGAAGAGTGTGGGTGCTGTCAGTTCACATTTTCCTCCTAACCCTTCTGCTAATAGGAAAATGTCAGGCCTTTGTTCCCATCTAATTTTAGTACATCCTGGCTAAAAAAATGTTAGGATGAAAAAATGTTAGGATGATTTCCAACCATGGAACTTTGAGGGGTGGGGTAGGGGAAGGAAGAGTGGAGGAAAGAGCAGTTTATACTCCATATCCGTCTGCCTTTCTGCAACAGCAGCTAGCCCCTACTCTGTTGATTTGGGTAATGAATAAATTTAGATGCATTGAAGCAGTGATAATTAGGTTTTCCTTCTATGTTCTCAGTAAGAAGCCTAGTTGGTTTCTGAATGGGGAAAGTCATAATATGGTATTTAATGAAACATACCTGGTGGAATTAAAGAGCCGTACGCAGCTTTGGAAGAAAGGCCTGAAATTGTGAGTGAAAACTACATGTGGTGCTATGTATAAATAGAACCTTTGAGATGCATTTGTATTTCAGGGAAGCTGCTTTTATACTGTTATTTTGAATGAGAGTAATATTTTGATTTTTAAGAATCAGTCATAAGCAAGGCACACAAGGCTGAGCTGTTTATCCCCTCTGTAAACGCAACAGGCCTAGAGGGAAAGCCCAGATTCAGTGAGAGAGCCAATTGGATCAAACAATTGATAATATAGTTTGTTCAAGAGATAGGACAGACTTCTTGGCTTTGTAGTTGAAACTACCAATTGTTGTGGTTGTTATTTAATTAAAAAGTGATTAACTGAATTAAACTAAAAGGGCAATTCTGAATACTGGAGCTCACTACGAAATAAGCTGTCTTCCCCCAGTATTCAGTTAGTGAGCTAAGGGTTTCCTTTTGGAATTTGTATGATGAAGACATTATGTAGCAGAATTAAGATCATTTCATTATTTGCAATGAATTAAGCACATTATTTTCTGAACTTGAAATTCAGTTGAATTTATTTTGGTTCCTTTCATTTTATAACAGCAGGTAATTTGTTAAAATCTATTAAGCAATAGAATAGATGTCAAACAAATGATTTTTAAAAATATTTAATTTTGGAGAAAAAATGATTAGACCTAGCCAAGTTACTTTCCTTTTCTGGTCTTCAGTTTTTCTTTCCATAAAACAGGGGCACTTAGTGATATTTAACATTCTGTATCCTTGTTAGCTCATGTTGCCATAATAAAATACCATAAACTTGGTGGCTTAAACAACAGAAATTTATTTCTAGAAAGTTAGTTCTGAAGGCTGGAATTCCAAGATCATCGTGCTGGCAAGGTATGTTTTTTTTTTTTTTTTTTTGAGACGGAGTCTCGCTGTCGCCCAGGCTGAAGTGCAGTGGCGCGATCTCGGCTCACTGCAAGCTCTGCCTCCTGAGTTCCCGCCATTCTCCTGCCTCAGCCTCCTGAGTAGCTGGGACTACAGGTGCCCGCCACCGCGCCCAGCTAATTTTTTGTATTTTTAGTAGAGATGGGGTTTCACCGTGGTCTCGATCTCCTGACCTCGTGATCCACCCGCCTCAGCCTCCCAAAGTGCTGGGATTACAGGCGTGAGCCACCGCACCCGGCCCGGTATGTTTTATTTTAAGGCCTCTTCTCTAGGCTTGTAGGTGGCTGACATCTATGTGTGTCTACATGACTTCTTTGTGTGCAATGGGGTTGGAGGAGAGAGAGCACATAAGCTCTCTGGTGTCTCTTATAAAGAGCACTAACCCCGGCCGGGCATGGTGGCTCACGTCTATAATCCCAGTACTTTGGGAGGCCAAGGAGGGCAGATTATCCTAGGTCAGTAGTTCAAACCAGCCTGGCCAACATGGTGAAACCCCGTGCCTACTAAAAATACAAAAATTAGCCGGGCCTGGTGGCACACACCTGTAGTCCCAGCTACTCGGGAGGCTGATGCAGGAGAATTGCTTGAACCTGGGAGGTGGAGGTTCCAGTGAGCCAAGATCACACCACTGCACTCCAGCCTGGGTGACAGAGTGAGACTCCATCTCCAAAAACAAAAAAAAATAAAGAGCACTAACCCCATCCTGAGGGCCTTACTCTCATGGCCTCATCTAACCCTAATTATTTCACAAAGGCCCTATCTCCAAATACCATCACGTTGGGGGTAGGGGGTCAGGGCTTCAATATGTGGATTGTAGGGGAAACCAACATTTAGTCCATAATACTCCTGAAATCAATTGAGGCTTAGAAAAAGCCCTACAAAATAGGCTTCTAGAATAGCTGTCGCTTGGTATGCACGAGGGATACTGGGAACACCTGCTTATAACCAAATCTATACATAGGTGAGTTTTGCATCCCAAGAATATTGGATTATCGATCTGAGTTTGGTTGAAAAAAGCCAAGTATAAGTGGACCCGCATAGTTCAAACCCATGTTGTTCAAGGGTCGACTGTATAGATGGGGAGATTAAATACTCCATTTGCTAACTGTCAGTTGTTAGGTAACTTGATGGTTCTTTTAAACCAAGGTATCTGTACTCATACATACATATGTACATAAAATATTTGAAGCAGTCAGATGAGTATTCAATCTAAAAAAAACCTTTGTCCATGTTTTCTTAAACTTCGTATTTGAGTGTTGTCACTGATATCTATTTGATAAATTTGTATACATTTGACCAAAGCGTTTTTTTTTTTTTCTTTGAGACAGAGTCTCACTCTATCTCCCAGGCTGGAGTGCAATGGTATGATCTTGGCTCACTGCAAGCTCTGCCTCCTGGGTTCAAGCAATTCTCCTGCCTTAGCCTCCCGAGTAGCTGGGACTACAGGTGCCCGCCACCACCCCTGGCTAATTTTTTGTATTTTTAGTAGAGACGGGGTTTCACCGTGTTAGCCAGGATGGTCTCGATCTCCTGACCTTGTGATCCGCCCGCCTCGGCCTCCCAAAGTGCTGGGATTACAGGCGTGAGCCACTGCGCCCGGCCTATTTTTTTTTTTTAGATAGAGTCTCTCTCTGTCACCCAGTCACCCAGGCTGGAGTACAGTGGTGTGATCATGACTCACTGCAGCCTTGACCTCCCAGGCTTAAGTGATCCTCCTGCTTCAGCCTCCCTAGCAGCTGGGGCTACAGGTGCATGCCACCATGTTGGGCTAATTTTCCTATTTTTTGTAGAGATGGGGTCTCACTATGTTGCCTAGGCTTGTCTTGAACTCCCGAGCTCAAGTGATCCTCTTGCCTCAGCCTCTCAAAGTGTTGAGATTACCGACGTGAGCTACCGTGCCTGGCCTAGAGATATCCAGGAAAGTTAGGAATTTACATCTTATTGTTTAGTCCACTTCCATTTTTATATATAGAAAGATTGAGACCAAGACTGGGCCTTAGGAAAATTGTGATAATTTGAGGAATCTCCCCAATATGGTTGTTTTTTGACACAAGACACAAACTACACACAGATGACCTAATTTGCCACTCTGAGTATAGTATATGGGTATAGTATATAGGTCTGCCCTTCTTTTTTTTTTTTTTTTTTGAGACGGAGTCTCGCTCTGTCGTCCAGACTGGAGTGCAGTGGCGCGATCTCAGCTCACTGCAAGCTTCATCTCCCGGGTTCACGCCATTCTCCTGCCTCAGCCTCCCGAGTAGCTGGGACTACAGATGCCCGCGACCATCCCTGGCTACTTTTTTTGTATTTTTTTTGGTAGAGACGGGGTTTCACTGTGTTAGCCAGAATGGTCTTGATCTCCTGACCTTGTGATCCACCCGCCTCGGCCTCCCAAAGTGCTGGGATTACAGGTGTAAGCCACCGTGCCCGGCCCTTGCCCTTCTTATATATAGTATGCTGTGTATACTACAGTGTGTATAGTATATGGGTCTGCCCTTCTTATATATAGTATGCTGTATATACTACAGTATATATAGTATATGGGTCTGCCCTTCTTATGCCCTGTGTCTGTCCAGGCTACTGTCAGTTTGTCTCTGTAACTGCTTATTTCCCCAGTGAAACGGAAGTATGTTAAAGGTGCTAGCAGAGTACCTTCTGTATAGTAGGTACTTAAGGTTGGTTTCCCTTCCCTATATTTCAGTGAAACAGCTTGGAGAGAGAAGCAGTGGTTTAGACCCTGCATATTAGGAATGTGAATATTAAGTGAGAAATGTAAAGCAGCTTAGCGGGATTGCTGGCACACACCAAGGCCAAATCAGTGTTCTTTCCTCCAAGGACCCTTCTTCCCATGGAGCTAATATGTTTAATTGTTTGAGATTTTACCCCTCAGTGCCATGGTTTTAGTATATTCAGTTCCATTGTAGGCATTTGTGTTCTAGGAGTGATTAAATGAGTGAAGAGAGGAGGGGTGCTAGATAAGTGAGAGGGAAAGTTTAGGTAGGCCTTTCAGAACTTCTTGGAAATCATGCTGTGTAGCTTCTTCCTTAATCTCTAGCTAGCGCTGGTGCTGAAGCACTTATTTTTTTGATAGACCAAGTCTCACTGTATTGCTTGGCTGGAGTCAAACTCCTGGCCTCAAGCAGTCCTTCTGCCTCAACCCCTGAAGTAGCTGGGACTCCTGAGCGGTACACTGTGCTGGGCTTGAAGTACCTTTTTTTTTTTTTTCAGTCATTTAAGAAATGAAGATATTGGCCGGGCGCAGTGGCTCACGCCTGTAATCCCAGCACTTTGGGAGGCCGAGACGGGTGGATCACGAGGTCAGGAGATCGAGACCATCCTGGCTAACATGATGAAACCCTGTCTCTACTAAAAATAAAAAAAAATTAGCCGGGCGTGGTGGCAGGCGCCTGTAGTCTCAGCTCCCGGGAGGCTGAGGCAGGAGAATGGCATGAACCCGGGAGGCGGAGCTTGAAGTGAGCCGAGATAGTGCCACTGCACTCCCGCCTGGGTGACTGAGTGAGACTCCATCTCAAAAAAAAAAAAAGAAATGAGGACCAGATATTATAATGCCAGATTTTCATGAAATGTCCTTTATGATGTGTCAGCAGAGACTAAGAATACCTCTCGGATTTAGATCATTATCTGTTTTAAGTGGTAATTTTTTTTTTTTTTTTTGGAGACAGAGTCTCACTACGTCACCCAGGTTGGAGTACAGTGGTGCAATCATGGCTCATTGCAGCCTCAACCTTCTGGGCTCAAGTGATCCTCCAACCTCAACCTCCATAGTAGGTGGGACCACAGGCATGTGCCACCACACCCAGCTATTTTTTGTAATTTTTGTAGAGACAGGGTTTCGCCATGTTACCCAGGCTGGCTTTGAACTCCTGGCCTCAAGCAGTGCTCCCGCCTTGGCCTCCCAAAGTGCTGGGATTATAGGTGTGAGCCATTGCATCCGGCCCCAGTAATTATTTACTAAGAAATGTAGGTATGGTGGGGGAAAATGTTAATGTGGGTGCATTTGAATTGAAACCAAATGGACAAGGATATGGTATACCTTCCTTCATTAGGTCTGAGTGCCAAGGCATTATTCCAAGTGATATCAGACAAAGGAACCAAGAGCATGTCCCTATAGGATCATGCATTAGGAAGCTGGTAGCATTGGATTTAATGAAAGTGTTGAATTGGATTTGGGTCTTGTATTGGCCATTTAGGAAGCAGTGGCCTGAAATTTTATAATTGATTTTTACTTTGCATCATCCAGATTTGATATCCTTGATCAGTGATTCAGGTTTATTTCCTTTGCTGTAAGTTAACAGTGCCATTCACGGTGACATTTTCAGGTTTGATATTGAGTAATACTTTAGTTTATCTGATTTGTCCTGAGTTTATACTAGAATTGACAGTGTAGTGTGTAAAAAGTATGATGAATCAGTTGTTTATGCTACTCTAGAAAACATTTGGTTTGGCCCGGCTCGGTGGCTCACACCTGTAATCCTAGCACTTTGGGAGGCTGAGGCGGGCAGATTACCTGAGCTCAGGAGTTCAAGATCAGCCTTGGCAACACGGTGAAACCCCGTCTCTACTAAAACACAAAAAATTAGCTGGGAGTGGCGGCGTGCACCTGTAGTCCCAGCTACTCAGGAGGCCAAGGCAGGAGAATTGCTTGAAGCCGGGAGGCGGAGGTTGCAGTGCCTGAGATCATGCCACTGCACTCCAGCCTGGGCGACAGAGTGAGGCTCCGTCTCCAAAAAAAAAAAGAAAAGAAAAACAAAAGAAAACATTTGGTGTTTCAGGTTTGTTTATTTCTTTAACCTTTTTATTGGTGGTTATATGACTATCTCAATGTCTAGAATGCTTAACATGACTATAGATATGTTGGCCAGAGCCATATTGCTTTCTCTAGTTAATCCTAGAGGGCTTTAGTCTTTTAACCATTTTAAGAAAGTTCTACAGAGTTGAGGTCAATATGATATGATGTACCTCTTTAGGACAGAACAGAATCAAAGCTTCAGTTCTTTATGTTAGGTAGTTTAACAGTACAGTGGTTGACTAACCTGGTTTTGATCAAGGTGTTTTTTTTTTTTTTGCTTTTTGTTCCTTGTAAAAGTTAAGAGAAGCTGTAAACTAGTAATTAAAATAGTAAGCCAACTTCTCATTCATATCAATTCTTTCATATTATAGGTACAGTTAAACCTATAGCTGCAGGTTACTCACGTACAAAATCAGCAAGGCTAGTCTCTCTTAGAACAGTCATGGGTATGAATTCAAACAAAAGATCTTTGCTTTTGGTTAATATAATAGATTGACAAACTGCTGAGGAGAGTTAAGAAATTCACAGGCTAGTATGTAGGCTAAATGTTCTTTTCATACTGCTCCCAGGAATGTTCTGCCTTTTAGAACTAGAGGCTGATTTCTTTTCTTGACATTTTAAATCCAAAGGATTCAGCCTTTAGATTGGGTTTTTAAGCTCTGTGAAATCACCAACTGTATCTAGTTTTAGTTTCCTTTCTACCTACTGAAAATGAAATTTACTCAGTTTCATTTTTAGGGGAAAAGGCAGGAGAGCAGTAGCTTTGAGCATATCACTAGGGATGAATTCAGAATCGACTTTTCTTGAGGCAATGACTTATGGCAGATAGTTGACAAGAGAAAAATTAAGTTTTGAGCTTATATCTCAAATACTGAATGTGAATTCTACTAAAGAATATTTAAGAAAAAAAGTTGAAATGGTTTCATTTAAAGATGGTAACAAACATTTAGCCTGGTCTACAGTTGAAATATTTTCTAGATTAAATGCAATTTATAATATAGCAATATGAAAATACTGTAATTTGTTTTTAGATATGTTTTTGGTGGGGTAACTGAAGCAAACTAGGGAATTCACCATGTTATAATGATAATAATTAGAGTCTACTTCATGTAAGATCATAAACAGATGCTTTTGAACCTTAGTATTAGAATAATAAAATAGGTTTAATAAGTTTTACTTATGCCATTTACTTTGAATGTAGATAGTGAAAAGCCTTTCTTACACTTTTTTAAAGCTTTTTATTTACCATACATAAACTTTTAAATGTTTGTTATTCATCTGTGTGTTTTCTTGTAGCACATAATACCAGTAGCTACTATTAACTTTGAAAAAAAAATATGAAGTTGGAATAAGTTTTAACTGTTGCTCTGTTCTTTTTAGCTTACTTTACCAGAACTCTTCCATCCAGTGAGTTGCAAGCGTGACATTTGCTGTGTTTTCAGCACCTGCCAACTTGGAAAGCAGGGTTTGTGTTCAGGACTTAGGCTCACAACCCATACTTTGTGGTGCACAATGCTGGCCCAGCTGGCATGCTTTCGTACCTCAATGGTGCTAGACAGTCAGTTACAAAGCTGTGTGGCTTCACATGCGCTGATCTCAATAGTCACTCCTCTTCAAGCTGCTTTCAACTCTTATTTTGTATCAAAGGAGTGGGATTGGTATTATTAAACTCATTGCTGAGATTATTTTTCAGTGAAAATAAATTGTTTTATTTAGTTCTTAGATCAAAGAGTAATTTTGTCCTCAGGAACAAAATACCTCTTTAAAAAGGTACGTGTGTATATATATGTATCATGTATGTATGTATGTATGTATATACACACATGCATGATTCCAGCCAGAGCTATAATTCATTTCTTATTTTCATCAGCGGATAAAAAGAACAGACAGGAAAGAACAGAGGGATTAATGTGTCATGTGATCCCTACATGCCAATGTAGGTAGGGTTATTAGTTGTAGCTGGACAAAGATGTGGGAAAATTTATAGAACTTTTTTTTCTTAGTAAGACTTGAAAATTGCCCCCATGATAGGTTCAGATTTTTTATTTCCATCTATAACCAGAAACTTCTTATATTTTCCAAAGAAGTATATTTTGCTAATTTATTTCCAGTCACCTATCTTTTGAAAATACTTAAGGTGGACTTGGTGATGTCTGTCTTCTCATAATTTATTATAAGCAATTTTAGAAAGGTTCTGCTTTAAAAAAGATCTTTTCAAATGTAGAAAGAACAGTGTGAAATGTGAATGACTGGCTTTTAATACAAGGGTTGTGACAAAGAGGCAGTGGCTTTTGGAAGCCAAATAAAGGGGTGAATACACGTGCATCTGCATACTGCTGTTGAGTCCAGTGTATAACGTTTGGCGTTTGTTTAGTTCACTTGTTAGTCTAAAAAGGATAGTATGTTATTCTCTCAAACCAGTTTATAATTTTTCGTGGTAAGCTCTTTTTACAACCATACATACAGATAGATTTGATGGGAAAAACTGAACATTTGCTGGTACTTGCTCAATCCTCAAAGCTCAGCTTTTTGTTTGAACGTCACATTTATCTGGTTCTAAAGGCATAAAAATAAAACACCCACTAACTACCTAGGACACTCCTTAGTGCATATCAAAACCCAACCTTTACCCTCGTCTGCACAAATGTGCTTAGGTGAATACTTTTATTAGCTTGTTGATACAAGTTATAGTAGGTTACACCCTTAATAAAACACACCCTTATTGTCATCCTGTTGCTTAAGAGCTTTAAACTTGTAATAGGGGAGCTCTCTAATATAGAATGATACTCAATTTCTATCTCCCAGGCAGTTTTGAGTGGAAATGTGTTGCATACCTTACACACAAGTGTGCCTCTATTTGGTAGTCCTTCTTTGGGAGAACTAGGATTGCTGTGTTTTATCCCTGGTTTTCATATATTGTGTTTTTTGTTTTTTTGTTTTTTTTTTTGAGACGGAGTCTTTTTCTATCGCCCAGGCTGGAGTGCAGTGGTGTGATCTTGGCTCACTGCAACCTCTGCCTCTCAGGTTCAAGCGATTCTCCTGGCTCAGCCTCCTGAGTAGCTGGGATTACAGGTGTCTGCCACCATGCCTGGCTAATTTTTGTATTTTTAATAGAGACGGGGTTTCACTATGTTGGCCAGGCTAGTCTCAAACTCCTGACCTCAAGTGATCCGCCTGCCGTGGCGTCCTAAAGTGCTAGGATTACAGGCGTGAGCCACTGTGCTGGGCCGTCATATATTGGTCTTGACGTAAAAGACTGCAAGTAATCCCTGCATTTTATATTTCCCAGAGTGTTCTCTGGCTTAATCAGGTTAGTGTTCGTTGATGATAATGGAAAAGTTACAAGTAATAGTTTTTAGGTTATTTATAGATTTATTCCTAAATTGGCCTATGAATTTGCATTTAGGTGTCTGGTTGTGTGCAAAATCTGGTTTTGATTTGGTTTTGACCATTTTGGATTGAACAAAGATAGACAGTTTAGCTCCATGTCCCCGCCCCATTGCAGCTTTTACATAGCTTTAAATCCAGAGTTCTACGTTTTTAGCTACTCTTCTGAATTGAGCAGAACTCCAATATAACAACAACCTTTTGGGTAGAATTTTTTCATAGGAAAGAAGTATGGAGCTGAGCACTAAGAAATGAGGATGTTTTACAATATAGCTGTAGGATTATTATATCATGTGGGAAGAGCCTATAGTACAGAAGGTTAAGTGTGACACAGGTCTTAATGTATGTATATCTTTTTAGCCTTTGGAGATACAAATCTAGAAAATGAGAAGTAACTATTTATTGGTTAATAGCATAACTTCTTAAGCAAGTATATTAGTTCTAGACAGCCTCAAGAAAGCCTCAGAACCAGAAAAACAGGCTGCTTTAGGTTGGAAAGGAGGTGTTACAGCAGAGGAACTGGCCATGACCACCATCCTTGGAATGTGAAACGCAAATCATCCTGAAAGCAACAAGAATAATGGTTGTAATAATTGTTTCCAGGCTTGGGACCCTGCATCTTGTTTTTTAAGTTGACCTGATGAACTAGTAATTGTAGGAATAAACTGAATGTTTGCCAGCAGGAGTCACTCTAGGCTTCCTAATAAAACGTTAGTAAATTAAACTCTATCCGTAAAGCTCTCAAAGGCTGAGGTGATTGTGTGATATCAGATGGCTTTAGGGAAACACTGACTCTTCGTTAAGCATAGCAGCATTCTTAGATTATTCCTTGGGCCTTCTTTTGTTCACCATCGGTTCTTAGATCTTGTTCCTTTCAAGATTGGTCCTTAATGCATTTTTAAAAAGCAACGTATATGGGTAAGGATATCAATATCTTAGTATTCTGTATGTTAGCTCATTTTGGCTTTCTTAGGATGAACTGACTCTATACCACATCATGTAACTTGAATAGACTCATATTCTTTCCACTGATTGCTGTCCATTCTAATCATGCAGCAGAACTCAGTGGAGTGAGCTGTAGTGTGAAAGGAGATGTCAGTTCATGCTTTTCTGAAAAGAATGGGTCCAGTGTGATGATATTCTGAAATATTTCAGCAATAGCCATGAAATATAATAGTTTCCCAAGCGCACAAAGCTCAAGAAGTTAATTGTTCATTTATGTTTGATACTGGGATTGAAACATTGGATTAAAACCAATTAAATGTTCCTAGAAGCAACAGAAAGTTTCCTTATTTATGAATAGAACCATTCAAATGGCGCAGACACAATCCATGTAAAGTAATGAGGTGTTTTGTTTTTTTGGCAAAGGAGAACAGAAAACAGGCATAGGGAGTTTTAAAAAACCTTCTCTTTAAAAATCGCTTTTTGGATACAAGGTCAATAAAATAACACACACCACTAGGAAGGAGTAATGGGAAATCTAGGGCTTCACTTCAGAAGGAAAACAATCCCCCTCCCCCAGGTGAGCAGCACAATGAAAATACTCTGCTTATTCTATCAGGGTTACATTCCTGAACTTAAGTCAACATCCTAAGTTACAGAACTAAACATGCTCTGCCTCTGCTTAGCAACCACAAATCCTTCCTTCGCCAGTTGCATGTATTTTGGATGTGGCTTCTGAAGTACACATTCTCAGCACCCCGAGTTAGGAAACTTGCGCTTTATTTTTCCAAAGTGTGACAACACTTCAAGGTCCCCCCCACCTCCGACCCCACCCGCCCGCAGTCCTGCACGCCACTGAAGTGATCGTTTCTTTTAAACCTCGGCATCTAACAACCCGGAAGCTGGACGCCTGAAGCCTATGCGGCCCAGCGTTTTCATCCCGGCTCGTGCGGGGGGCGGGGAGAGAAGCCCGTAGGGCCCCTGGCGCGGGGCCCGGGCAGCCGCGGTGGCGCGGCGCAGGCCCGGGGCCACTTCCCGCGTCCCGGGGCCTCGCAAGCGCGAGCGCGGCGAGCGAGCGCGGCGAGCGGCGCGCGGCTGAGCCCGCAGGACGCCCTCTAGCCCCGCCGGCGGCGGCGCGCCGCGAGTCCCTCACTCCCCGCCCATCGGCGGCTGCGCGCACTGCACACTCGCCCGCCGCCGCCGCCGCCGCCGCCGCCGCCGCCGCACGCCGCCTGCCTCCTGCACGCCGCCGCCGCGCCTAGCGCCCGGGCCTGCGACGCCGCCCGCTAAGCGCCGGGCCGAGTTCACGCAGCCGCGGTCGGGCGGCCCCGCGGCGGCGGCGGGTGCGGGCGGCCTGGTCGGTGCCGGTTAAAGGGACGAGTTGCAAACACTTCAGGAAGTGACAAGTCGATTTCCTCCTCCCCGGGAGCCGCTCGTACAAAGCGCTCGGCGCCGGCAGGCGAGCGTGCGCACCGCGGACGCGCGGCGGGCAGCCCGGACGACTTGGCTAGCGCTGGCGGTGACGGCGCGGGGTCCGCGCCCGAAGCGCCCCGCCGCGCACAGTAAGCGACCCGGGGCCGGGCGGTGGCGGCGGTGGCCGGGGGGCTGGCCCCGAGCGAGGTCCGGGCCGTGTGCGTCCCGGCCGCCGGCTGGAGGGAGCCCGGCTTGCGTGCGCAATGGGCTTGCCTTTTTTTTTTCTTTTTTCCTAATGTTGCTGGTTTCCTTTTTTTCTGCCTTGTTTCGCCTTTGAGTTGGGTCGGGCGGTTTCTCAGGGAGCTTAGTCTCGCCCCTGATGCAGGCGTGAGACTTGTCAGAGCACAGGCGTGGGGAGGAACAAGCCTGGCTGCGGCGGAAAAGTCTGCGCTCCCCAGGCCACGGCGGGCGGGCGCGGGGATTGCTGCGCCTGGGGGTGTCCTCTCCGCGTCTCGGCTTGAGCCCTGACTAGCCGCTGCCCAGGAGGCGCGGAGTCTCAGGAGCCGGGCGGCCCCATTCGCCCCGAAGTTCCCGCATCGTTTGCAGACAACTCTTTTGTTCGCGGAAGTTTGCACCCGCCACCCCCGGGGTGCGGGAGCGAGGCGGCGGGCTCTGCTGCTGCTGGACTGTCCGGGGCGGTCAGGATGGGGGTGAGGGGGCGAGGGGGCATTCTGTCCCGGGCGGGGGAAGCCCTCGGGGAGGCCACGGCTGGGGCTTGCGGAGTGGGGGCGTCCGCGCCGGCGTGGCTTTTGCACATGGCGAGAAGGGCCGTCCGGCACAGGCACACTGGTCGAGTCACATTTTTGCTAGTCTTGGATTTTGCAAGCCCGTGGGAGTCAGGTTCCCCGCTCAGGGTTTCTCTTGGGGCAGAGACGAAAGAAACGAGGACACCCAGAATCAGGGGAGGGTTTGCGGTTTGTGTTGTCCCAAGTGTGTTCTCGCTCCCCCCGCCCCCCACCTTGCCCCCAGCCCCCAGCTCTCCACCCCCGTCTTCGGACTTGGGGAACAATGCTGGTAATACGGGCTGGGGCGCCGCAGCAGCGACGAACCGCGCGGACAGGTTTGCCCGGGTCCCTCGCGTTCGGACGCCCCCTGATGCCGAGCTCCTTCCATCTGACCGCCCGGGCTCATTAACACGTACTGTACTTAGGACGGTGGTGAACAAAGAAAAGCTCTTTGCAGCGTTTGATGAATGGGATTCTGCCTCCTATAGGCCACACTCCGAGTCTTCCATACGGTACAATCTCTGGACTCGGTGGTGTTAGGAAAGTGGCCCCCGGAATGGCTTGCATTCCAGGTCTGGGATCCTGGGGTGGGCACTTGTGCCGCCGCCTTCGCCGCCGCGCTCGCCTTGCAGGAGCGGGTGCAGATGGAGCCAGGCTGACGGTTGTTCAACAGGAACAAATGTTTGTTCAATTGTTGGATGGTGGAGAAAAGGGACTGTTTCCTATTGACTGCTGCAGGAGTTGGAATGGCATTGTTTATTGGCCTGGGAAGCCAGGCAAGCGTCTTGTGCTGCTTACAACATATTAGCAGACTTCCAAATGACATGCTAGCATATGTGTTCCCAGCAGTCCCCACCGGCTGGCAGAGAGATTCCTCCTTGCTCCAGATCCTGGACTCGTTTAAAAGATGCCACCTGGTTTGAGGACTTGGGAAGGAATGGAGTCAGCCGACCAGGTGAAACTCACTGTTCCTTATTAGGCCAGGTTTTGGTTTCATTTTAATTTATCTATTTAAGAGTAACTTGTGTCAGTTACAGTTTTGATATTGAATTGCAGGTCTACAGGGTCCCCTCCCCCGCCTTTAGCTGTGGACTACAGAAACAGCTACTTGTCCCAATTGATAGTCCTATTCAGTGGGAGAAGGTTTGGCTCAGGATTGGTAGTCCTTGACTCTGTGTCTGCACTTGGCTGTCACCCATCATGCAACCTGGGAGTCTGCCGATTCAGCTTCCAGGCGCTTTTTCAGGTTAGAAAGCTAAGGAGAGGCGTGGGGAAGGCCTGTATTTTTTTTCTTCCAAACGTTCCTTCAGAGAACGAGGCGATTTAATTTCAAATAATGTTGCCCAACGACTTCCTATTTTCTTCTGAGAAGGTGAGATTCATGTGCAGTCATTTTGATATCAAAGACAAGTTTTTAAATAGAAACTAGCAACCTCACTGCTGCAGAAGTGGACTTGAATGTTCCAGTCTTCTCAGGACAAAGTAGAGAGCATTCCACTGTCTTGGTTCATAATGTTTTAAATCAGTTTCCCCCTTCTCTTTTCAACGTGGGGTATGTTGCACATAGCATTTTGGAAGTTCATAAAGTTCTTTTGGAAAGAGCTTTATGATACTTTATTGTCATCGTGGTGGTTACGCTTAATTGACATTTTACGGGAAGTCCTGGTATTATTTCCTGGGCTCTTTCTGTTTCCATCTTTTAGTCTTTCTCTTCCCCCTTGTATATTCTCTCACTGCCCCGCTAGCCTCCCCATCCTCCCTATAGAAGCCTAGTGGGCTTGGGTTCCTTTAAGCGGGTCCAGTGAGCAGGCGCCTGACCCTTGATTGAAGCTCAGGAAGGGCCAGCCTGCTCTCCTCCCCTTGTGGAGGCCAGAGAGGAGAGAGCTGTGTTTAAATATTAGGAGCTGGCAGCAGGGGACGCTGCGGAGCTCTTTTAAAAAGCACACTCTTCTCACCCACCGCTCGATGCCTTGGGCCCTGAAGACTGAGCTCTGGGCCCACCTTCGGGTTGTTCAGTTGATGTTTTATTTGGGCAGCGTGACTTTCTGCAGTTAAATTGCGCATTGTATGGAAAACTTTTCTGTTCTTGCCCTCAAATAAAAAGACCGAAATAAGCAAATACTCAGATCGGCACAACCCCCATCATTACCACCACCACGCACACCTCTCTGATGTGTAATAAAAGAAACCTGCAGGCATAATTTGTTATGTAATATGCTGATAATACAAGTTTCGGTTTTCGATGGAAACCAGATGTGGAGGGACTCTCTTTAATTGATCCAGCAAGGGGAAGACTAATAGATTAACTAGTCCTTGCAAACCCCAATGGTGTTTTGATTTGTTTAACTTTAGGGGAGAATCCCGAGCTCAGGGCTTTGGAGAGGTTTTTACCCTCAGCTTCTGCTTTGCTGCAGCTGTCCTTTTTGTCAGACTCTTCCTCTTTTGAAAGAACCGGTTCGTTGCCAACACGAAGCACATAGCCGGAGCTGGCGGGGCTCAGCGAAGCTTAGCTCTGCTGGACTCTCCTCCTCCTCCTCGCCTCGTCCAGCTGCTGCCCTCCCCTCCACTCCACACAACAGGATCTGGCCAGGGGACTTGGGTGCTGGGAGGAGTGTTGATTGTTCTCCCTCAACTCCTTCCTGAAATGTCAGTCCGATCATTCAGGGAGAGTTTCTGTTTAAACTTGTCCAGTGAATACACTTTCCAAAAATCATTGACTCTCTTTCTCTGATTAATTTGTTTGTTTCCTGCCTAACTTTGAGGGTTTTTTCTGGATGGCTGAGTCACCTTTATTATGGCTTAAGGTTGGGGACGGCACTGTAATAGCTGACCCCATTAACAGCAGTTTCATTGCCTGCCGGGATGTGAACTTTGGAAACAAACCCGGAGGCTTAGATATGCTGATGTGCCCTGAGACTTGCTTAGAAAATTTTTGTTGTAGCGCAGTTTACATTAACATGATTAATGACTGCGCCACTGAAAAGTCCATATTCAAAAGCGATTTACTGTTCCCTAGGGTTCTTCTTACAGTGAAGTATTTTTCTTTGCCAAACAACTTTGTTTTAAGGTAATGTCTTTGATGCTTAATCCAAACCTCCCGTGCACAGGGTTTTGGGGCAAGATTTGGGCTTCGTGTATTGCGGGTTGTGGTTTTGGTGGTTCCTGTCTTAACCTTCCCGAACTTGGGTCAGGGAGAACTCGGATTCTTATCTAAGAAAGTTCTCTGAGATCCTGAGCAACAGAGTGCTGTGCTGGCTGGGATGGGAGGAAATCTTCCAGAGGAAACTTGGCTTCTGGGTGTCTTGGAGTGATGCGAGGAGGCTGGAGCTGAAGATTTTATTTTCTTTCCCCTCACAGTGGTTGGAGATACTTGAGCTTTTCTGAAAAATAGAGACGTCCTTGGGTTTTTCTTGTTGGGTTTTTTTTTTTTTTTGGTTAAATGTGGGGTTGATTGAGAGGGGGAAATGCTGATGGGTGGATCTGAAAGCAGCCTTAGGAACCCGAGAAAATAAAAACACGTTTGAAGGACTCTGGAAGATTTTGCATTTCAAAGGGTCTACCTTGTAGAATTTCACATCACGTCAGGGGTTACAGAGAAGTGTGACAGGCACCCCCGCTTCTTTAATGGTTCTCCCTCTCTCCTGCTGTGGGGGCTGCACGGGGAAGCTGGCTTTTGCGTGGGGGATGGGGGACAGCTTGGCCAGACCACGCTGGAATATCATGGAAACCACATTGCCTCTTGGGCATCTGTAAGTCTCGGGAAGGACTTTTTTCACGGTGCCACTCTCAGGAGGGTGAAAGCAAATTATGTTGGTAAACAGCCCATTTGACCCCAGAATGCAGTGGCAGGCTAACTCCTGACTCCTCCACTCACTCTTTTTGTTCTCTCATTAAACAAAGAAACAGATTCTTCCCCTGTGCTGGTATAATATGATTCCCAAGGATTTAGCTGAAATGGGTGCAGATTGTTCAAAGAATAATGGCAGCACCCACTGGTTGTTGAAGGCCCGCCCTGGGCTTTGTATACACTCTCTAATTCTCAAAGCAAACCTGCAGTTATAGCTGAGGCTCAGAGAGGCCAAGTAACTGGCCCAAGGCCACATAGCCGGAAGGCAGAAAGCCAGGAAGGAGCTCTATTCCTTCAGAGCCTGCCTGCTTTCCATATGCCGTGCTGTGTGTTCATATGATAGAGGCACTGGGTTCTGTTTTATCTCAAAGCAGAAATTTTGTTTAGTCTTGTTAACACCACAGAGAAACCTAGAACTTTTAACTGCCTTTTCTCCTCCGCTCCCCTCTGCTATGGCTGTGTTTTTTTGTTTTTTTTTTTGGAGTGATTGGAATCTGTATGTACTATAGGACCAAAGGCAGTGCCATAGTTTGGGAGGCTGAGATGTTTTGCTTCAATCTCAGAAAAGGCAGATCCACAAGAAAACATTTCCGGTGACCTTCTGGGGGAAACAGGAAGTAAACCTGGCAGCCCACTGGAAGCACCACCATTTATTCAGATTCCATTTTCCATTCAGAGAGATTCTTAAAAGTGTTTCCAACTTTTTTTTCTTTTTGCATTTGTAATTCAGATGTCTCAAAGTGAATTATGATGTGGTGTTTGCCACTCCAGGTCTGTACAATATCATATTTTATTTACATGCCTAAAGTAATCAAGTAACTGAACACAATTGTATATCCTCCAGTGTGACTGAACTTGGTACGCCCCAGCCAGGGCTGGGCAGCGGCTCTGCATTCTGTCTCAGACAGATGGCTCTTTGCAGGTTGGTTCTGGGGGCTGTGTGAGTGTGCATGTGTTTTGAAGGAAGAATAAGGAGACCCATCTCTAGCAAGGCCTGCCTGGCCGGGCGTGCTGTCCTTTCTGCCCCTGAAGAGTTTGTAGGAGAGTGCTGGGGCCCCTGTGCTCTGAACTTCTAGAAGCTAGAGTAATGGTTCTGAACCTTGGCTGCATATTAGAGTCACCTGGGAAGGTTGAAAAAAAAAAAAATCCAGATGCCCAGGCTGCATTCAGGCCCAATTACATCACAGTCTTGGAGAGGGGGCAGCAACCCAGCGTTGGTATCTTTAAAGTTCCTGAGTCGATTCTCTTGTGCATCGGAGACTGAGGAGTGAGGGCTGTGATAGACCCCATGCATACCTAGGGGTCAGTTCCTTAGTTTCCCTATTCCTTAGCAGGAAATTGGGGGCTTTCGTATTTGGGAGTGGAGCAAACCTATTGGCATTTTCTGCTGCTGCTGCTATGTCTTGGTGAAGTGGCATCTGAGAGGCACCTGTCCCTAGGGGAAGTGTCTGCTGTGGGCATCATCGAGGTCATTTCTGTTTCTGCTGGGCCAAGATTCAGCACAGTCCCTTTGAACCACCTTCTTTCCAGATTGAAGGGGGCAGATGTTACTCAGGCTGTGGTTTCAGGGCGGTTCTCGTGCAGGGCCTGCCTCCCCACGGTCCTAGTGGTCTTGTTCCTTCTGGGGGTTTGGCACACCGTGTGCCCCTGGGGCTCAGGGGAGGAAAGATGCAGTTAGGTTCCAGGGCATATCGTGGCAATTCTCAGTGAGTGGTGAGTCTTTTTCACCCAGGTTTGCAGTGAATGTCACTCTGTCAGCTCAGAGCCTGTCTTCCTGTGAACATACTCAGGATTACATTTCATAGAATTGTGTTTAGAATGGCCAGGGGACTTGGAGAGCGAGAGCTTCTTGGGCCTGCTGATGTAAGCTTCTGGAAGAGAGGTCCGAACCTTAAGAGGTGAGGTGACTCTCCCAGGGTCCCGTAGCCACTTCTCAAAGGTGCAGACTCTGTCTCCTGAGTCCCTGCCCTACTGCTGTGTTCTCATGACGTGGAACCTTAATTCCTGCTTGCAAGACAGCTTGCTTTAGCGTAGACCAGCAGGTGAACTTGATCATTGCTCACAGCGTTCATTAGCCAAGTGAAACATGCTATCCATCCCCCATCCCCACCCCCAGTCCCAATGGAAGGTGCTGAAACCTTGTAAAGGTGAGCTTGATGAAAAAGGTTTTGGCCTCTTTGCCAAAAGTGTGTCAATCTGCACGGCTGTGTTGTGGTGGTGGTGAGTAGTGAATAGTGAATAAGGGCTCTTCCCCCCTGTGGGGAGTTGGGTTTGGGCCCAGTGAAGGGAGAAGAGGAGAATTGCTATTTTTCTCAGGGCTGCAATTTCCACATTCATTTAGCAGACATTGATTGGACATCTGCTGGGTGTCCAGTGTGGAGCCGGGCACTTTGCTTCATTAGTTCATTTAATCCTCAGCACAGCCTGTGGCTCAGGGACTAGCCCGATTTCATTGCTGAAGACATGCTGCCTGGAGAAATCACTCACCCCAGGTTGAGAGGGGAGGTTGGGATTTGAACTTGGCCCAGCTGACCTCAGCCCTGTATTCTTTCTACCACACCCTGCTGCTTTTCCATCCAGTGCTCACCAGGGGAGGAGAGTTCCTGCTGTAAGACTTGTGCATTGCCCAGTGGGCGTTCCCTGGCAACTCCGCCTGGGTGCCATGCTGCAACTTCTAGGAGGCGGCATGGGTGGGCCCTCGAGCTCCTGGATAGCTGGGTTTGTACAGGTCGTGTCTGGGGCCGTTGTGTGTCCTGGCAGCTGGACTGTGCCTTGTGCAGGAGAGGCGGCTTATGCAGGTTCCAGTTGCTACTGCCTGCCCCCACCCCGTGGAGGCCACCCTCCCTCCCAGGCTGCCCTCTGGCTGAAGCCTGAAGCACCCTGACAGACAAAGCCCAGCTGGGAGAGGCCTCAGCCCTGCCTGGAATTCCCCTTGCTCTGGCATTGGCCTTGGCCATGGGCCTGGGAGCAGAGGGAGGTTCTGTCCGCTGGCTGGGAGCAGCTTCTCTGCATGTTTGGAAGTGGAAAGACTAAGTTCTCTGCAGCTGGCTGTCTCCATGATCTGGGTGAGGAGAGGGAGCCTGGCTCCTGACCCCGGGGGAAAAGAGGTCTGTGGTTTTGAGTCTCCAGAAGGAATGCAGGATGCGTGGAAGCCCCTCTGTGGCATGATCCTGGGGACCGGGCCGTAGGAACCGCTCTCCCCTGTAATCCCTTTGGCAGTCAAATGATTCAGTTTCCTGGCTGGAAGATAGTGGGCACAGACTGCTTACTTGCTGGACCTAATTTGCCCTGTAACCCTCACTGGGCCTCCGATTTCTCACCTTGCTGGTCCTGCCACCCAGTGTTTTTAGGAAGATCAGTTTAGAGCTTGTTTGAGAAGCCCCTTGCAATGGGCGTAGTGCCTTGCAGAGCAATGCCAGGTAGGAGATGAGTGTGACTGGGCAGGCAGGGGTTCTGCTGCAAAGCCCATGGTCGGCTGCATGCCAGCCAGGTGCTTCTTGTGGCTGCAGGAAGAATGGGACTGTTTGGCGTCACAGAGGAACTTTGGGCAGAGTCTAGGTGAAACCCAATTCTGTATCATCGAGGGCAAAAGTAGCATTCAGCTTTGGAATCAGAAGCCTGGATTCAAATCCCAGGTCTGCCCTTTGCCGGCCATGCCATGTGCCTTTGAGCAGGCAACTATCTCTCTGGCCCCCATTCCCTCTTCTGGAGTATGGCAGTGCTGATAGCACCCCCCAGCCCATAGGTTCGGGGCCCTGAGTGAGACCACTCGTGAGGACACTTAGAGCCCACTAAACATTAGTGAGTATCTCACGCAGCCTGTGGCAAGCGTGTGCTGTTGCGAGGACTGAAGGGAGGCCGGAAGGACATGAGTCAGGCAGGTTGCCCTGAGGAGGTCAGTCAGTGGTGACAAGATACAGGACAGAGCAGAGGGGACTTCAACTGGAGTTGGGCTTGGCTGGACGGGTCAGGCTGGGGCAGATAGAGCCTTTTCTCCTCCAGCATCTTCCTCTCTCAGATAGCGTAGGGTTTCTTCGGGAGGAAAAGTTGAAAGTATGCATTACAGTTTAGTTTGCAGTGTGTCTGTCACCAAGAGTTGAGACTGGTGAAATCTTTTAAGTTTTCTCTCTAGGAAACTAAATCTTTGTTTACCAAAAGTGATTTAGTTTTGCTCCTAAGCATAGAAAGTTAAATGCATGTATGGGTCATGATGTGGCCTCACCGTCTTGGCTCTGCTGCGACTGACACTTCTGTGAATGAATTCTTTAGAAACCAAGGAATTAATGGCTGCATCCCTACCTAGACTGAGAGTGAGGGGCCCACTTACCACCTTTTGGATTCTCTTTAGGTGCTTTGCAGTGGGCATCTTTGTTTTTTGCTCTTCCTCTCGCGTTGGGGGAGCTGCCTTGGACACCTGGAGTCAGCGTCTTCCGGGTGCAGGTTATGTGGTTGCAGCTGGAGTGCCTGCCCCCAGCTCAGCCTGCGGTGTGATTCCGGCTGCTTCTAGATCCCTTTGCCACCTGAACCTGACCTCAGTGTCTGCAGGAGCAAGAGCTCATCTAAGCTTGCTGAAGCTTTGAAAGGAGCCCTTGGCCTGGAGGACAGAGGGAAGGGTCCAGGCTGTGCTGCCTGGCTTCTGTTGGTACAGGCCTCTGACTCCTGACGCGCCTATTCCTTGGGTCTGGTGAGCATCGTGCCTCATGAGTCTGGGGCTGGCTGGCATCCTGTGGGGTGAACAGGATGGACAGTCTTGACTCATGAGATTTCCTGCTGCACTTTGGGTAGCTTTGAGGGAGACCCCTTTGTATGGGGTCTGAAGACTCATGCTGTTTACTAGGTTCTGGAAGGGGGCCCTGACTCCAGACTGTGACAGCCCCTCCCCTCTGGGGCTGGCCCTAGAGCGTCCTTTCCAGAGGACCCACCAAGGTGGCTGGGCATGGGTGGCCTTGAAGTAGACCTTCTGCTAGGACAGTGAGATCCTGAAGCTTTGTGAGCGAGGGCTGCGTAAGGGAGGTCTCTGAGGTGTCTCGGCTGCCTCTGGTCTCATGGATGTGACAGAACTCATCTGCCAGGTGGAGCGTGTCATCCTCACCCACTGTGTCCTCCTTGGGTGTGTCACTGTTCCTGTGATGAGCACAAAACATACCTGCCATGGCGGTGGCCCCCAGGCTCCGTGCAGTTCAATCAATATGGAGTAACAGCTACTATGTGTGTCAGACACATCGTCAGGCCCCAAGGAATTCAGAGATGCATCTACCGAATCTCTGATTTTAAGGAGCTCATAGCTCGTGTTATGGACAGTCAGACTGCAGGTTTTTATTGAGGTTCTACTATGTGCTAGACACAGTGTAATAAATGAATGAAGATATGTTTACATAAGGTACTGGTGAGTTATACCGTCCTCTGGAAGTCACAGAAGGTCTGTCTAACTGAGCTGAAGAGAGGAGGGCAGGGAAGGCTTCCTGGAGGGAGTGACAGCTGACCTGAGTCTTGAGGAATGAGCAGGAGTTTAGACAGATGAAGAATGGGGAGGAGGAGATATTCCAGACCAGGAGAGCAGGTGTCCGCAGTCACAGCAGCATGAGACTGTGTCAGGGAATCTGGGAGACCTGGATCCTGGGTGAGAAGAGTGTAGATTTCAGAGGGGAGTGGAGCTGATCTAGGTCAGGATGGCAGTAAAGGGAAGGGCGAAGGGCTGGGAGAAGGCCCACCTTCGGGGCGACACTGCCCGGGGCCCAGCCTTTTGACCTTGGAGTGACCTTCCTGGAGAAGCATGAGACTAGCCTCTGAGAATTTTCATCAAGTGCCGCCTTGGCCAGAGTGATGTGGTCTTTGTTTATTTTTAGACAAAACTCCCGCCTTTAGCGGGGGCACTTGGGATTCCCAAGAGCTTCCAGAACCTCTTGCCTGTGCTGCACTGGAACTAAAGAAGTCAAAGTTCTGGTGTTATGTGAGTTGAAACAGTCTGATTCAGTGTAAAACTACCTTTTTTTTTTCTTTAAAGGGAAAAACAGGCACCTAACCATGTTGGTGCAATGGAAGAGGGAGCTTCGGTGCCCCTTGGGCTCTGTCATAGCCTGTTCTCACCAGTGTTCTCAAAGGCAGGGGGAAGCTGCTGACACAGACACTCGAGAATGGCGGGCCTGAGTCACCTGACTCCTGGCAGCCAGTGCGCCTGAGGCCTCTGCCGCCCTCAGATGCCAGCCCAGATTCCAGGCCCCGTTGACTGTGTGGCATGTGACCTGGGCCCAGAAGAGAATTAAGAAAAATACTGAACCTGTGCAGAGGCGGAGGCGGAACTGCAGTTAGCAGCCCATCTTGGCTTTGGGGGGTGTCTTTTCCAAGGCTGGTAGGGTTTTGCTCATCTGCATTTACTCCTGAGGGAAGAAGAAAGTGAGTAAGTTAGCCACAGATGGTTTTGATTTTAACAGTAAACCTCTCTGTTCATCTCATTCCCAGGGAGGTTAGCACATGCCTTCACCTGTTAGAAAAGAAAGTAAAAGAGGACCTGGCCTGGCTGCGTCTGTGTAGGCCAAAAGTTGAGCACCAAACTGGAGTGAAAGAGCGTTATGGCCAGAAGTAGGAGCAGAGAGGGGATCAGACACCTGGGCTCAGGAGAGTACGTGATAGTCCACAGGTAAATGAGTTCTAACTTGCTTTGGGGGAAAAAACGATTTTTTTTTTTTTGTTTTGAGACGGAGTCTCACTCTGTCACCCAGGCTGGAGTGCAGCAGTGGCATGATCTCCGCTCATTGCAACCTCCGCCTCCTGGGTTCAAGTGATTCTCTTGCCTCAGCCTCCCAAGTAGCTGGGACTATAGGCGTGTGCCACTACGCCCAGCTAATTTTTGTATTTTTAGTAGAGATGGGGTTTCACCATGTTGGCCAGACTGTTCTTGAACTTCCGACCTCAGGTGATGCACCCGCCTGGGCCTCCCAAAGTGCTGGGATTGCAGGCGTGAGCCACTGCCCCTGGCCAAAAAATGATTTTTAAAAGCATGTATGAGGTTCAAGTGAGTCCTTATGTGTTACACGTGATTTCAGGAAGTCATTGTTCTGAGACATGGCGTGGTGGCGTGCTCCTCTGCCATGGAGGAGCGTGGCCAGGGTGGTGTCCGTCTGCTCACCTGAGGAGCTCCCTGGGTCTGCCAGCTTCCTGCCTGGCCAAGCCCTTCTCCTGTACTTGTAAGATGACGACTGAGCGTGGCTGATCCTGCCCAGTTTCTGGGTGGATCAGTGGAGCCCGGGGGAACCAGGGTAGAGTCCCTTATGGGAGGCAGCCATTGGCCTGGCTAGGCTTTGGGCGCTGTTGGAGACAGGGCTGAATTTTTAGCCCCGAGTGTAGGCATAGGCGAGAGCTAGAGCCCAGGCACTTGTTCCCTGTGTGGCTGGCTGCTCATCTCTGATTTAGCTTTAGCTCAATTTTTGTCCTATCTGCTGGTTTCTACTGGAGCCAGCATGGTGGTCACAGCCACTGGTGTCTTAGGGCCCTGGAGGAGAAGACAGCAATCCCGGGTTGCCCTCTCCTCTGCTCAGTGCTGATCCTGGCAGACATGGAGGAGGAGATAGGCAGGAGGAGATAGGGAGAAGACTTGGGAGGGAGCTGGATCTTCATGCCAAATGCAGGAAGAAGCAAGCCATCGTTCAGTTCATGTTTGAGGTGCATCAGCCCATGTGAAGGCCCCTGCGCCTCTAGGAAGAACTACAGGGAGCACCTCTCTGGTCGCCATCTCCAAGGTCAGGGAAGCATTTTACAGTTTTGGAGGCGATGCGGGGAAGGGCCACAGCCAGAACTTCATGTGGCGGTCTAGCATGCCACACCTCACTGGAAGCCCACACGCTAGAGGGGAGCCGCCTTGTGAGAGGTGTTCTAGTGAATTACCGTTGGTGACATGGGCTCCAGAACAGTGTCTGGAACAGGAACTAGTAGAGCTCAACGTCTTAGAATCCTTAAAAAAAAAAAAAAAAAAAAAAAAAAAATTTCCTTTATAAATGGAGCCTCTTATAGTACAAGGCAGTACAGATGAGCCCAGACAGTTGGGCAGAATGTTGGGTAGGGCTGATGTCAGTTAGAAAAGCCTGAGAGAAGAGAGAGTAGGGCACAGAACCAGTAAAAAGGATCCCTGGGTTCTAGTGCTGCCACTTGATGGCTTTTGACTTTGGTTCAGCCACTTCACTTCTCTGAGCTATGCTTTTCTCATCTGTGCACTGGGAATAATAGTGTCTACTTAACAGAGGGGGAGGAATAAATAGGATAGTGCGAGTCCAAGCACCAGTTCTTTCCCATTTTCATTCACCCAACAAGTACTTTTTGAATGCCACTGTGCGTTAGGCTTCGCTGTTAATTCATATAACCACCCTGAGAAGTGAGTGCTGTTATTATTCCCTTTTTATAGATGAAGAATATAGGATTCTGTAAGGTAAAGTGCCCAAGGTCATTTAGCTCCTGGGCAGTAGTTCTGGGGTTTGAACTCCCAAAGTTAGGATTGGCAAACTATAGCCTGATGACTAAATCTGGCCCACTGCCTACATTTGTAAATAAAGTTTTATTGGGACACAGCCACATCCGTTTGTGTAGGTAATGTCTGTGGCTACCTTCACACCACAGCAGCAGAATTTACAGACCACAGGGTCTACAAAGCCTAAAATATTTATTGCCTGGCCCTTTACAGAAAAAAAAATGTACTGACCTCTTCTCCACGTGAATACTCTGCACTCCGGACCTGGGCTGTCCAGTATGTTAGCTGTAGCCACATGTGGCGATTTAAATTAAATCTAAATGAAATGAAGACTTCAGTTCTTTGGTTGCACTAGCCACGTGTCACATGCTTAATAGCCGCATGCGGTGGTCACCTCTCACGTTGGACAGCACAGACCCAGAATGTTGCTGTCATTGCAGAGTGTTCCATCAGGTAGAAGCACACAAGGCTGTGTCCCAGTGTGGGGAGAATCCAAATATGGGAGAACCAAAAGTACAGAGGAGGCATTCTGGTGAAAGAAAAGACAGTGGACCTTCCTGCTTCCAAAACACAGAATTGAAAATTAGTTTGTTGACTCTGAGGTGGTGGAGAAATGTCTGCTGTGGCAGAGGGAACCTGGGCCTGGAGTGAAGAGGCTGTCCCTAAATCCTATGACCATTGGCAGACCCCCACCAGTGCCCCTCTGCAGCCTGTAACCTCAGCTCCTGGTTCACTGGGGCCATTGGCCTCATCACCTCTGCCATGTCCAGTGCCCCGTGTGTGTTTGCATGCTGGGTCCTACAGAAATCCCATTTTTATGTATTCATACCTGTTCTGTTCTGGGCCATTTGGGCCTGATGGGTTATACCATTGTTCCTACTGTGCTGGAATGGGAAATACGTGATCTGATGAAATGACCATGTTTTCCATGGGCATCAGATAAAGAACTACTTCATTCATTCAAAATGATGGCTACTGTGTGGCATGAGGAAGGAAGGTGAGTTCCAGGTCCCTCAGCTAGCTAGTATCATGTGACTTACTCCTTAAAATGCTGTCCACTGCCAACACTGATGCCGTGTGTTGAGTAGCTTGGAGCTGGGCTGAACTGTAGCTCTTGTCTTGCTTGGTCCATAAATGCTCTGAATAGGAATCTCTTTGGAAGCTAACTAGGGGCAGAGCCATTCTGAGGAGTGAAGGCAAATATGGAGGGCATAGATCTCCAGTGCATCAGACCCAGGCATAAACGCATCAGTGCTGGACCCATCTCCCCCACATTTGAGCATGCTGGTGGACTCTGAGTGTGGAGAAGAGCTGTGTGACCAGTTACCAGGGGGCTGGTTGTAGTCCAGGCTGTCTACATTGGAGTCTCTGAAATGCATTGTACAGTCAGGAGTCCAGTCCAGTGCTCCTGTTAGGAATGGCTGGCTTTTCCATGTTTGGTTTACATGGGTACAGTCTGCACGAATCTTCACACTTTAAACAATGCCCACTCCCTCTGTAATCAGAATGGAAACCTTTATAAAATGCAAGAATAAGATACCAGGAGGACTTTTCAGGACCTTGGGCAAGAGTGAAAAAAGAAGAAAACCAGATAAGTAAGCCTGATGAACTTAGCTCTAGAATAGTTGCATGAAGGAGGTGCCTGGTAAGGAGGAAGTTGTGTTTAAGATGTTGTACATGGAAAATTTTTACCCACATGGTTTAAAAGGGAAAAGAATAGCCTTGGAAGGCCAGCCTTGATTACGTGTCTCCCTCCCATCCCACTGCCACCTTTGACACTATGCTTGCCTCTAGCCAGCCACTCCTGGAATGGTGTCCTGTGTCTTCCTTCTTCAGCCAGTGGAGGGGTGAGATCATTCGAGATTAGGCTCTGCCCTAAATTTCTCACTGCTGTCCCAGCACTCAGGGAGACTAACTGCATGTGCCCAAACGAACCCGGGCACAAGTAAATTTATAATGGAAATTATCTGTTTTTAGAGTGCTGGCGTTTTCTGAGCACCTACTGTGTGCCAAGCACTCTGCATACATTCTCTTATCATCTGCTCATTGCACAGCCAGCTGGGGGTGACTAGCCCCACTGGGCAGGAGCTGAGCTTTAGCCGTGTCCCTGAGAGAGTGTGGCTTGTGATGGGCTAGAGCCTGGCTTGAAATCCAGGTCCCTCTGCTCCAAAGCCAGTTTCTCCTCACCACCTATTTTTGTCCCCAGTTGTGCACATGTTGCTGTTTCAAAGAGAAATCTCTTGCTCCTCTGCATGGGTTCCCTGATGACATTTTTATCACGGCCTGTGGGCAGAGAAGTAGGTTGCTCACTGTGGGGTGACATTTAAGAAAACCAACTCCATCAAGCTTTCCCTTTGAATGTGTTGTTATGGTACAAGAAGTCTTCATTTGTCCTGGGCTATTTTGAAATAAAAGGCAGGAAACTCCCCTCTTGTTTCTATGTCTTGCATAGAAGTCATCAAAACAGAATCCTCTGTTCTGTGCAGTAGTCGTGATTGAGGAAGCAGCTGTTCTCTTCATGATGACCCAACCAAAGCCAGCAGTCTGGAGGCGTCAGGGATCCAGAATTGTCTGTTCCATCTGCTGGGTTTACTTGCGTGTGTTAGAAGTATTTGGCATGGAAACTTTCCCTACCCTACCTCGTGGGCGAGGTCAGAAGGGAGCTGTCTTGGTGGGGGCAGGGCAGACCCCAGGCTCTGCTGTACTTTAGATAATGCTATGTTTTGCTCCATGGAATGGGTGCAATGGCCTCCCATGGGGCCAGGCTGAGTGAACGAACCAGATCAACTGTCTCTCCAAGTCTATGGGTGGGAAGGCAGACCTCTCCTGTCTGTGATTGGGAGTTTTATGGGTCTACTTTGTTGTGCATGGAATTTCACACAGTCTGAGCTGTCTAGGCATTTTCAGGCCTCCAGCTAACTCACCGAATGAGCCAGGCAGTGGTGCCGATGAGAATGTGTGACTGGATCACTAAGGCCGAGCGAGTCCGTGGAGATCTTCAAACCAAGATGAAACTTAGTCGTTTGAGTGTTTTCAGGGGTCTGAATCGTCAGTATCATTTAGACCGGAGTTTGCACTCTGGTGGCCTGAGGGCCAGATGTGGTCCTCAGACATGATTTGTTTGTCTCAAATGATGCTTTACAAGTTTTTAAATTTTTTGAGAACATAAAAAGGAGATTGTGCAAAGAAGTCCTGACTTTCAGTTTCTCTTAACAAGCCAGGAGGTAAATTTTAATAGTAGCCTGGGTCTTCTTTCCCAAACAACCCACCACAGTTAGCTGTAGCCAGAGCCGTCCACGGTGGACCAGGCATGTTCTCTGCACATCATCTCGGTTCCTATGCAGCATGCTTCTCTCATTTATGTTTCCTGCTTGGCCCTGGAAGGCATTTGAGTTTGAGATCCCTGGAGTGGCTAAGACATTGGGAAGGCAGATTCAGATTTTCTGGCTCTCCAGGTTATTGGCACAGGGCGAACCATGGTGAATGGCAGTGACTAGTAGAAATGCCCAGGCTGTTTGCAGTGCTCAAGGTCATTGCCGTCATAATCCTGCTACCTCGTGTTCCACCTGCTAGTAAACTTGCAAAGATAAGCCAGTACTCAGGGCACTAATAAAAACTCTGAAAGTACAAATATGTCCCTTAAATTTTGGAAGCTAGTCTCAGGCCAGGGGCCCTTCTACCCCCTGAATGGCCCTGTGATGCTGGGTGACCTGGGGATTCATTTTGTACCCCTGCACCGCCCCCCACAATCACTCAGGTGCTTCACCTAGTTTAATCTTCCTATCTAAAAATGCCTTCCTGAGGCTGAGGCAGGCGGATCGCTTGAGCCCAGGAATTCGAGACCAGCCTAGTCAACATAGAGAAAACCCATCTCTACTAAAAATACAAAAATTAGCCGGGTGTTATGGCATGCACCTGTGGTCCCAGCTACTGGGAGGCTGAGGCGGGAGGATTGCTTGAGCCTGGGAGGCGGAGGTTGCAGTGAGCCAAGATCGTGCCACTGCACTCTAGCCTGGGTGACAGAGTGAGACCCTGTCTCCAAATATAAATAAGTAACTAAATAAATAAAAAGTGCCTTCTGGATTTTAATAGATATTGCAAGGGATTTTTTACAAATAAAGATTTAATTTTTAAATTCTTGTGACAGGCAGCCTAGCTGCTGTGTACCAAGTAGATAACTTCTGTTGTTAGACAGAAATTTCTTAGGGTAGATGAAACATGTATCTCAGTTCTTTCTTTTGACAGAGACTCAATACAGCAAGTGGAAGTAAAGCAAAGATACGCCAGATGGTAATTAATATTTTTCAAAGAATTGAGGTGTTCTCTTCATATTTCTTCAAATATCTAATAGCAATCCCTCCTATCTTTTTCACTCAACCCTGTTTTTACCTCTTGGGCAACTATTCTGTGACGTTTTGTTTCCTTCTGATTCTCGCACGTATTTCACCGCATAGTCAACCTTTGGAATTCTTAGTGTCATTCCAAATGGTTTGCTGAATTTGAGAAATGTAGCCTGTCAATCCATTGCCTGAAAGCCCTTCCCATCCCTTTCATTTGCAGCAGAAACATGGCATCCTTACCTGCCTCTTTCTCACCTACTGGTCAGGGCATTGTGCACCTGGGTGGTTGGTTCAGCCTCTGATTCTGCTGGGCCAAGGGTCTTGAGAAGGGGCCCCAAGGCTCCGACGATGCCACTGTTCTCCTTCAGTGCATTCTAGGGACTGTTGGAACTCCTGAAGGCCAAGGATCATCTTGATCTAGATTTAGATTTCCAGGGCCTGGCCAGAGGACTTGCTGGGGGTGGATAGTAGGCCACCCGTCCAATTCTGACCTCATGGCTTTTGCAAGAAACTCAACTTTTATGGATCCCAATTTTCTCATCTGCAAAGTTGTCCTCCCAGTTACTAGGGTTCTAGGTACCAAATCCACTAAAAATGTGTTTTTCAAACTTTAGGGACCACCAGACTCAACCTGGAGGGCTTACTAAACACAATTGCTGGGTCCCATCCCTCATTCAGTTTGTCTGGCGTTGGGGACTGAAACTTTGCCTTTCTAATGAGTTCTCAGGCAATTCTCTACCAATCTGGGGTCCACGCTTGGAGAACCAGTGCACATTGCTGAAGCAGGTGCCGGATACCCCAGTGTTCCCCCCAGCAAGGATGTGGGTTGGCCTGTGTGGGTCTTGGCTGCCTGGCATATGAGGCTCGTTTTTCCTTTCATTTTCCCACTGCATCTTATTTTCTGGGAAACTTGAAACTAGATTCCCAGAGATGTTTTGTTTTCCATTCAGCCATCTTCATGGAAGCTGCCTTCAGACTCTCACCATGATAGCTGGAGACACATTTATTCCCTACCTTCATTCTATCACTAACACACACCGTCCACTGTCCATCTCGGTTTCCACCCTCCACCTGGAACCCAGATACTAACGGAGGCAGCCTTGCTGATTTTGAGTTTTGAGCTTTTGGTTTTCCAGATAGGTTGATTTTACCCATTCTCACCAAAGACAGGCTGCATTTGGGTTGAGCTGACAGAGCTGTCATGGACACAGCCGGTTACCCTGTACTCGGGAATGCTTCACGAGGCTTCCCACTCACTGCTGTCAGTCCAAGGCTGGGCGCCCTTTGTTTCAGGTGCCCTGAAATCTGTGTCTCCGTGCAGTGGTGGGAAATAGAGTGCTTAACCACGTCAAGAATAACTGCTGTACCCTTTCTTTCCCTTCCCTGATGATACCTGAGCCCAGCTGGGGCTGCTGGAGGTGAGAGACCCTGGGACCCATCTGGGGAAGCAGGCGCAGAGCCAGGAAGTGGTGCGCTGGAGTCCATACAGTCAGCCAGTGCTCAGTGGTTAGTGGTGGTTTCCTCTCATTTGGGGGTTTTAGTTGTCCAGAGTGAACCTGAAATCACTGCTGGGTCTTGTATCTTTAGCTCCAGATGTAGTCACTGGGAGGTGACGGGCAGGCATTGGATTTGCCTGGCCTTGCAGTTTTTCTCACAGTTTTGTTTTGTCAAGGAGTATTCCCCCTTCTACTCTCGCTCCTCGGAAACAAGGGGACACTAACTCAGTCATGGCTTTGAATGGAGCGTTTCTGTGTGGTTTTCTCCTTGCCCCAGTACTCTGCCTTCTGCAGCTCCCAGCCCCCAGCAGCTGGGCACATTGGCCCTTGTGCTTTCATATCCACGAAAACACGTGGGAAGCGCGTGCCCAGCACATGCCTTGATCACATATTTGTAACTCGGGAGTCTGAGATGATCGTGACATTCTCGTATGGGGCTGTGTGTGGCCACTCCCATTCCCCAAGGGAGAACACAATTACTGTATTGTCTGTCGGCGTTCTGGGCGAGCTGCTTGGGTCATGGCTGGGGCTGTTGGTATATTGGGGTATGGAAATAACCGTTTTGCAGCTTCCTACCTTTATGCTGCCATTTACAAAAGAGCGAGGTTTGGGACGACCTCTTAGAATCCCCTGGGTCACCTGGCTTTGTACAGCTGAGTAAACCACCAGCCTGTGCCCCCACCCCCCTGCCCCCATAGCTCAGCTTGTTTGCCTGCTATTCAGGCAGGACAGCTCTGGGAGGGCAGACCTCTGAGAGGTGGAGAGAAGCAGAGTGATGGGAGGCAGGGAGCAGGGTGGCGGCTTGTGGCTGTCCGGTGCGCAGAGCTCCCCCTGCCTGGGCCTTGTGAGGGCACTGGCGCTGGCACTGGCCGACATTGTGGCGGCTGACCCGTCTGGGCATCCTGAGGCTCCTTCCACCAAAAGCCGGGAAGGGGCCCTCCACTCCCAGCCCCATCCCCCTAGCTTGCTGGAGTGTCAGACATGTCGTTTAGCAGCATCCTAATAGAATACTCTCACCCCATCTCTGGCATTGAACTCCTGCCCAACACTCGTGCCGCTTCCTCTAGGAAATCTCCCCAGATCTTTACCTCCCCACTTGGAATTCCAGGCTCACTTCTCTGTCCTTGTGGATTTATTATCATATGACACACTATGCCTTGTGGGAAACCTAATTGAACACTTGCTGTTTGCGTGAGCTTAGTTATGTATCACCTGCCATCTTCCCTCAGTCCCTAGCACAGCCAGCCTAGTGCGTGTTGGACTTGGGACGAGACTGATACCGGGAGGAAATACTGTCCAGAGAGAAGCACAACACAGGGCGTGCATGAGATTTGCCAGTTCAACTACAGTCACCTAGAAATACTTTTTGTTTCTGAGTAAAAGTCTGTTCTAAGGAGCGCAGCATCACATGTGTATATAATCTTCCCCTTGACCCTTTTTGCTCTCTGTGGAGGCTCCCAGGATCTTGGTGCTCCCTGTCCCACTGGGGTTCCTGCAGAGGCCTGGGCTGTCCAGGCTCTGCCTGGCCCAGGGCCGGCCCTGCAAGTGCTGCCTGCCTCACATCAGGCCCTGACTGCAGCAAGATTCTTCCTCCTAAAAGCAGAACATAGAAAACAAAGCTGTTAGGGCAGGGCCCTGGGCTCTCGATTTTCCCATGATTGGGTGTGAGAGGGCTGCTGGCCACCCTCCCGCCCACAGAAACTCTGATGAGTGTTTGCAGGTTCCTGAGGAGGTGTGAGCATGATCACATACAGGGGTTTTTGTGCGGGTCACTGTGTTTTTCTGTTATGCTCTGCTACTGCGGAACCCAGAAAACTTTGAGCCCAGCCCCTCCGTGAATCGGGAGGTGCTGTGCTTTGAATTAGTGTTAACAACATTTTGATAGCTGTCGGAAACCCCCGCAAGCAAGACAGATTTCAGTATCTCTGGCACCAAGAACGTTGAGACTTGACTTAACATGGTGATTGTGTTCTTTGTTTCAGCAGACATTTCCTGAGCAGCTCTTTGTGCCAGGTTCTGGGGACTCAGGGGACTAAGGCTGGGCTCATGCCCTCCAGAAGCACACAGTCTGTGGGGGCGGCAGCTCGCTGGTTCATTTCATGGCCCTGTGATTCAAGCTCTGCATTCTGCACAGAGGCAGAGGGCGTGACCTGACTCAGTGTGGGGTGTGGAGGTCTTCCTGGAGGTGGTGACACCTGAGCTGAGTCTAAAAGATGAGGTTAGAGAGTCTGGAGGCTGAGAGGGCAGCAGGGAGCAGGGGAAGTGGGTGGCAAGTTCTAGCCCGAGAAACCAGCATGAGCAGAGGTCTGGAGGCAGGAAACTGCATGTGTATTTGGAGAACTCCAGAATGTTTTAAGAATAGGCAGTACATGCATGTGTACAAACTCAACAGTGAAAAGCAGTTTCCTCATCCCTGTCCCCAGCTACACGTCTCCCTCCTTCCCGGGGGGAGCTCCTGTTGCCATTTTCTTGTTTGTCCTCCCAGAGATATTCCATATGCATGCGCAAGAATATACAGATACACACACACAAATGTGTATATGAAAATACAGTATTTTTTATATTTTTGATTTTAGAAAGTATTACCTATTTCTTGTGAAAGTCAATACCTCGTTTGGTTCAAAATATACAAAAAGCCATTTCTTGAAGAGTCTTCTCTTATCTCTGTTCCCAGCTACCCATTTCCCCTCCCTGAAGACAGCTTTTATGTTAAGTGTCATTCGTATCCTTCCAGGACTTCTGTATTATTGGCACAATTATTTATTTAGTTTCACCCAAATGGGAGCTTAATACACCCACTGTTCTGATCTTTACTTTTCTCCTTAGCACTATACCTGAAGATGGTTTCCTCTTTGGACGTGTTGGGCTCCCAAAGCCTTTTTTTTTTTTTTTTTAATTTTTAAAACTAAGATTTAAATTGACACATAATTGTACCTATTTATGGGGTACATAGTGATGTTGCAACACATATAATGTCTGATGATCAGCTCAGGGTGATTGGTATTTCCAGCATCTCAAACAGTTAGCATTTCTTTGTGTCAGGAGTGTTCAATATCTTTCTTCTAACTATTTGAAACTACATAATATTGTTAACTCTGGTCATCCTACAGTGCTATAGAACACTAGAATGTACTCCTATCTGGCTGTAATTTTATATCCTTTAACAAATCTCTTCCTGTTCCCCGCCTTCCCCCTACCCTTCCCAGCCTCTAGTCTCCTCTGTTCTGCTTTTTACTTCTATGAGATCAAAATTTTTTAAGCTTCCACATATTCTCATAGCCTCTTAGAAAGCTGCGTTTTGTCCTTTGCGTGGTGTTGCAGTGTGTATTTATCCTGTCCTTCCTGTTAGGCGGTTAGGCCACTTCCCATCTTGGCTGTGCCTAACGGTACGATATGTATTATTTTGCTCATGAGTAGGACAGTCTGCAGGGCAGGCTGATTTGGCACTCGCACACGTGTTCACAGGGAGAGTGAGTAAGGAGGATAGAACTGCACGAGGACACGGGCAGGTTATGTTTTACTCTCATCTCTCTAGAGGTTGACTTGTTCTCCCTTGTGAAAGGCAAGCGACTTTTAAGTTGGATTCTGCTGAGTTTTGGGGAAGCTGTCTTACTCCTTTACTGTCTCCCATAAGTAACCTCTGCAAAAGGAGACCTGGTGCAGTGTGGTCTCTGGAAGCAAGGTTCGCCCAGGGGTGTGGTTGGCATTGCTCGGGCAGACTCCCTTACAGACTCTGATCTTCAGGCGATGCCCTGCAGGACAAGGTCAGCTAGAACTGAAGCCTGCAGTGCGGCTTTGCCAGCCTTGTATGCTGGGGCCTTGTGGATGCGGATGCCACCTCCGGCACTTGCTAGACTTGGGCCTCATGAACATCACAGTTCTAGTCAGTAGTTTGTTGATTTATTAATAATTGAAGTGAGTAAGAGTCTGTCCAGGCAGAGGACCTGCCAGGATGTGGGAGGGAGAGACTGCAGGGTGACTTTGCACCCATCCCATGAAGGTTGTGATGCAGATTTCTGAACTTTATTTTTTGAGATGGATTCTTACTCTGTCCCCCAGGCTGTACTGCAGCGGCATAATCCAGACTCACTTCAACCTCCGCTTCTCGGACTCAAGCGATCTTCCCACCCCAACCTCCTGAGTAGCTGGGTCCACAGGCATGCACCACCATGCCCAGCTAATTTTTTTGTATTTTTGGTAGAGATGGGATTTTGCCATGTTTCCCAGGCTGGTTTCGAACTCCTGAGCTCAAGCCATCCGCCTGCCTTGGCCTCCCAAAGTGCTGGGATTACAGGTGTGAGCCACCACACCCGGCCCAGATTTCTGAACTTTAGCAGTCCCAGTTATTTTATCATGCTATTTTTATCATGATATTTTAAAAATACCCTCTGCCTTTTAGTGCATTTTAATTTAGTTTTTATTTCACTCATCCATCAGTTGTTAATAGTTTTCACTTCCGTGGGAGGGGACTGTGGCTTATGTATGTTCATGTCTTCAGCCCCTACCATCATCCCAGCAGTCACAAAGTAGTCACTCAGTAAGGGTTTGTTGAATGAATGAGTACAATTGCTTGCCACGCAGGCTTTTGTCAGGGCTGGTGGCATGCTGTTAACTATTCATCCAGCACACTGGAAACTGGGTTTTGGTGCTTCAATGTCAACCTCTGACCAGTACTTGTTAAATTTCATCCATTCTGATCCCATCCAGTTATTCAGTCTGATAGGGTTTCTTTTTTTGTTTTTTACATTTTATGACTAAAAGAAAATTATTTTCTGAGCTAGGACCTCACTTTATTGCCCAGGCTGGAGTGCAGTGGTGTGATCATGGCTCACTGCAGCCTTGGCTTGCCTAAGTGATTCTCTTGCTTCCACCTCCTGAGTGTCTGGGGCTGCAGGCACATGCCACCATGCCTGGCTAATTTATTTTTTGTCAAGATGAGGTCTCACTATATTGCCTAGGCTGGTATTATTATTATTTTTAAGTCTGAAAACATATCTATGCCACCTTCCTTGGGTCTGCTCCTGATCGAGGTGGCCAGTGTTGGTGGTTTGTTTTTTTTTTTTTTTTAGATGAAGGCTCCCTCTTGTCACCCAGGCTGGAGTGCAGTGGTGCGATCTTGGCTCATTGCAACCTCCACCTCCCAGGTTCAAGCAATTCTCCTGCCTCAGCCTCCTGAGTAGCTGGGATTACAGGCGCCCGCCACCACAGCCTGCTAATTTTTGTATTTTTAGTAGAGACAGGGTTTCACCATGTTGGCCAGGCTGGTCTCGAACCCCTTACCTCAGGTGATCCGCCTGCCTTGGCCTCCCAAAGTGCTGGGATTACAGGCATGAGCCACCACGCCCGGCTGTGTTGGTGGTTTGATGTGTAACTTTTCCTTCTCCTGCACATTTTTGAACTCCTCCATCCAGATGTCACTGGGGAAGAACCCCTTTCCACAGCGAGGTGAAGGCCAGTCCACATTTGGTTTGGGAGGTGCGTGGAGGAGTGCTCAGAGGCCTGGCTTTAGAGTTTTGCTGCTGACTTAGTGAATGAGCTTCCTGAGAGCAAGGGAAGTACAACCAGGCCTGGTTCAGATGGCTCCACTAGGGGGACAGTGACAGCTATAGACGCAGCTGGCGTACTTGGCAGTCTTTCAAGCGTTTTGGGGTGTGCTGCGGACAAACAATAGAATGAATCTTTGTTTCTGGATCCTGGGCCATTTCTAATGAGGAAGATGATTACTCATTTTTGGAAGTTGGGTTAACTCTTCCAGAGTCTTTTGAGTCTTGCTTAGATCTGTAACGAAAAGCGGAGAAGAGTTCACCTTGGCATCCCAAGGTGTTTGCTTTTAAGTCGGGTGACTCTGGTTGGCTGTGTCATTTCCTCCTTAACACTCCTCCACCCAGGTCTTTGCCCTAAGTCAGGAGGCCTGATTGTCATATCCAGAGTGCTTAGAAGGAAGTGGGGCAAGTGTTTGCAAATGAGGTGCCCCTTTCTTCTCCTGTTCCCCCACCCCCGTGGCATGCCAAAAAATAAAGAAGGAGCTCAAGACCTGTTGAGCAGCTGTTCCCCCAAACTTCTTAGATTAATTCCGTGTCCAGTTCTAAGTAATTTAAAGCCAAATGCCTGGACTTAGCTTTGAATTAGGACTTCATGAAGCCTTTCTTCTTCTTTTCTTCTTCTTCTTCTTCTTCTTCTTCTTCTTCTTCTTCTTCTTCTTCTTCTTCTTCTTCTTCTTCTTCCTCTTCCTCTTCCTCTTCCTCTTCCTCTTCCTCTTCCTCTTCCTCTTCTCCTTCTCCTTCTTCTTCTCCTTCTCCTTCTCCTTCTCCTTCTCCTTCTTCTCCTCCTCCTCCTTCTCCTCCTCCTCCTTCTCCTCCTCCTCCTTCTCCTCCTCCTTCTCCTCCTCCTTCTCCTTCTCCCCCTTCTCCCTTCTCCCTTCTTCCTCCTTCTTCTTTCTTCTTCTTTTTTAATTTTTTTGGGAGACAGGATCTTTCTCTGTCACTTAGGCTGTAGTGAAGTGGTGCTATCATAGCTCACTGCAGCCTCGACCTTCCTGGCTCCCTACTCAGCCTCCTGTGTAGCTGGGACCACAGATGTGTGCCACCATGCCTGGCTATTTTTTAAATTTTTTATAGAGATGGGGATTTCTCCATGTTGCCCAGCTGGTCTTGAACTCTTGGGCTCCAGCAATTCACCTGCGTCAGCCTGCCAAAGTGCAGGGATTATAGGCGTGAGTCACTGTGCCTGGCGGTGAAGCCCTTCTTTGCAGGAATCTCTTTCTCTGCCTTAAGAGGCAAGAATCTGGTGCTGTTTTGATCTGTGTATAGACAGATGGCTGTTGTTACACATGCAGCAGCTCCCCCGCCATTGTGCTGTGGCTGGTGGTGGGAGTAGTCTTACTAGAATTTATCCTGCCCTCCAGAATCCTCCCCTGCAGTAGGAGTCAGGTAGATAGCTTTGGCTGTTTGACCTGAGAGGTGCCACAGAGCTCGGGTGTACTTGTCATATGACAGACCAGCCTGGCAGCTTAGAATCCCTCCAGTTTTGTTTTGGCAGATGATGGCATTCTCGAATGTGTGGTAGAGCTTGCAACGCGATGTGGGGGTAGAAGGGAGAAGGCGGAAGGCTTACCATGTAATTGATGAGCCTGTCTGATTAATTTCTACAACAGACCCTGTAGGTTGGTAGATATGACTCAGTCAGATCAGGAAGGGGGAAGTCCTGAAGTGTGAGCTGAGGTTAGGATGTGACCTCTGATAAGTGGGTGGCACATGGGCAACCTGGTGCCTCTCGTGCCTATAGCAGTTCTTACAGAGCTTGTTGGGACCTTCTTGCATCACCTGTCATGTCCCAGTGTGATATAGTCTTAGACTGGTGTGTTGGGGCCACCAGCCTGCAGGCCTCCTAGATAAAGAGATCACTGCCCTCGCAGCTGTGTTCCAAGGCCCAGCTGCTGAGAGATTACCCTCCCTCTGTGCAGTGGCTCTGGGGGTTCTGTGAGAGCTGTAGACACCAACGGGAATGCTTCTCCCTGCCTGCTGAGTGACTGGAGCTGCACCGGTAGGAAAGCTGTGTGTGTAGCCCAGGCTGGGGGTGGATTGTCCTGCAGGAGAGGGAGAGTCCGAGAGCCCATAAACATTTTGTAAAGGAAAAGGAGATTCTTGTCCTGAGAGGTAGAAGATGGAGATGTCAAAACTGGTCACTGGCTAAATTCCTGGCTCTCCAAGAAACTCCTCTAAATCAGGTTGTTGTTAGCGTCACTGAAAGACACCAAGATGCCCCTGTATGCATAAGGATTGAGCTCGGAAAATGCAGTCACGCATACATCCCCATCCTCACCCCATGGATATGTAAGAGAGGGGCAGGTTCTGCAACACCACCTTTGTCCCACCCATTTTAAGTGTCACTGTGGCCTGCTCCGACTCCGCTTTATGGGAGGTCATAGCCAGCGCACTTGATGGCAGCAAGTAAGGATTTGGCCTTTGCCTTTGTCCAGTTTCCTGGGACCTTGAACTGCAGGTCAGGTCTGAGTAGGACTGGAAAGGCCAGCATAGCAGCTGCTCCAGGACAGGCATCATTGGCTTACTGTCCTTTCTCATAGTTCATTCAGCCCTTCAAATCTATTGATTTTCATGCTCTCTCCAGAGTTGCCATTTGCCTATGACACGTGAGGAAACTGAGGCTCAGAGAGGCATAAAGACCTGGCTAAAGCCACACAGCTGATATGTGACTGCAGTTAGAGTCTCACTAGTCAGAAACGGAGCTTATCTGGCCCAGCATCCCATTTGACACATGAGGGAACTGAGGCTCTGAGGAGGGAAATAACTTGGCAAACTGGGCAGAGCCAGTAAGTGGAACTGTCAGGCCCACAGCCCCCAACCCCTAAGTCCTGCTTGATCCACCTAGGCCACACAGCCTTTTGTTTGGGTCTTATCATTTTTGTTTTTAAATCTTTTTTTTTTCACCCCTCTTCTGTTGGTTTTTAGTCATGGTTTAAGTAAATTCAGTATACTTACAAATAGGTCCGACCGAAGAACAGGTCATGGTTGTCTTTGGCTAAGTGGCTTAACATGATAGTAGATTATCTTTGGGGCCCGCTGTGGTCCCCTCATTGTCCTCTGGTTCTCTTCCCATTCCTTCCCTTCCCCTGGTTTGGAGCAGAAGGCAGCATCTAGTGCTGTGGCAACTCAGTAAGTGTGAGTTCTCCTCTCTCCGTGCCTCTTGTCCCTCGTCTCCTTCCTTTTGAGTGTGTCAAGCAGCTTCCAGTCTATAGCAAGCTCTTCTTTCATAGTGTTTGTGGGTTAAAAGGACATGAGCGGTCGTGAGAATTATGGGAGTGCCTATAGGAAGCTCGTCGTCAGTTATTTTTCATTGATAAATGAACTCTTGACAAGTCATGCATGCAGTTGGCTTCAGTTTCAAGAAACAACATGGGCTGTCTCATTCCCATGTTCAGATTTGTTTTGGCTTTTTGGATCTCAGCACTTTCATGTCCTTGAATAATGTCATTCCTCCCCCTCCTCTTGAAATGTTATTTGCTTTAAAAAAGCAGAAAATCCCTACAACATTGAAAAGTCCAGGAGAACAGAGTTCCGATTTGGTTCAGCAGCTCAGTTTACTGTTTTGTCTTGTTTTGTTTTTCCCCCTTCCATTAAGAAGAGACATAGGGGAGCCTGGGCCACTTTGTTCAGCCAGGGGCACAGGACAAATCTCTTTCAAGCTGTGTAGTGTGACTCCCAGTCCTTCCCCAAGTGTGGCCTTCGGCAGCCTTTGATTACCTGAAGGACTAGAACAGGGAATATGTTTTAGCCCCAGTTACTGAAGAAAGCATCTCCGAGGACACACCTTCCTGTGGAGGGAGGGATGGGGAGCGGTGAGTATGCCCTCTCTGTCTAAGGACAGCAGGTGCTTCATGCCTGCAGCCAGCCACTCTCACTCGCCCTGCTGAACGTCCACCAGCTCAGTTGCAGGAGCGAGGTGCTTGGAGGACTCAAAAACATATTCTTGGTCCCTGGAAGCTAATGCTGTAGCTGTGAAGACGAGATGCTTTTATCCAATTTATGAGCATTTAATAAGGGCCTATGCTAGGAATTGTGCCTACCTAAGGATTTCAGTATTTCTAGGGATATTTTTGTAGTGCCCCCACCTACAGGGCGTTACCTCCTTAACTTATAGCTAAGGCGGGTAGCACAAGGGTAACATCTTACATGTTACAAAGGCAGAAAGCTGAGCAAAGTTACAGAGCTCAGCCAGGGCCCTGCAGCTCCTCTGGGACTGAGCTGGGCTGAGCGTGGACTCAAGTTCAGTGCTCTTGCTGTGATACTGACTTAGCAGATAGACATCAGTCAGGTTGCTGCCGTGGGCAGGCTCTGTGCTGAGGCCACAGGATGACTGAGGGAGGGCCCCACCTAGGCTGCGTGCGTGGAGGGGAGGGCTCCCCACAAACAACCTGGAAATGAACTTTGAGAGAAGGGCAGGGTGGCAGTGGGGGAGGCATAGGCAGGAGGCACAGGACCTGGGGAGATAGGGACAGATGGATACAGGTTCCAGCTGGGGTTGCGAGAAGCCATTGTGACTCCCTGCAGGCCTAGGAGTACCCTGAGCTTCCTGGGAGACACTTCACCCTCTGCAGGTTACTCACCATGTCTGCACATCCATGCAGTTAAGGATGGAAAGTGATGGCTTCCTGTCCCACTTCTACCGTCTCCAAGATACTCGTCATCTGCCCATTTTTCCTGCCTACAGTGGAACCCCTAATACCATGTTTCAACATCAGTTCCGGAAGGTTGATGTTTGGCTGGGACACCTCAGGATGGGCTTATTAGAGAGTGTGTATATTGCAAAATTAGTGTCTGCTTTGGCATTTGATCATTTCGCTGACAAATCAAGTACTTAAAGGATAATTAACAATGAAACTTACAGGTCCTGGAGTAGTGGGGTCCAGGGCTTAAGACAAAGACTTTGGAGTTCAGTAGATGTGGGTTGAGTCTTTGTGCCTTGTTCACAACTAGGTGACCTTGGGCCTGGGCCTCACTTTCCCCCTCTGTAAAATGGGGTAACAGCGGTACCCTCTGACAGGGATACTCTGAGGTTGCAGTAAGCACAGGGCCTGGCACTGTTGCTATGGCTAATATTGTCCTCATGCTGTGTTAAAAGGTATGCTCTGTGTCACCTGTTACTTCTGCACTAGCAAAGTACTGATGAAAGAGGTTTTCTTTTTTTTTTTTCTTTTAAGATGGAGTCTCGCTCTGTCACCCACGCTGGAGTGCAGTGGCGCGATCTCGGCTCACTCCAAGCTCTGCCTCCTGGGTTCACGCCATTCTCCTGCCTCAGCCTCCCGAGTAGCTGGGACTACAGGTGCCTGCCACCACGCCCGGCTAATTTTTTGTATTTTTAATAGAGACAGGGTTTCACCGTGTTAGCCAGGATGGTCTCCATCTCCTGACCTTGTGATCCGCCTGCCTCGGCCTCCCAAAGTGCAAGGATTATAGGCGTGAGCCACCGCGCCCCCGCAAGAGGTTTTCTTTGCCTCTTTTTTTCTTTGTGTTGAGGGTGGTGCTGTCAGGATTGTTAGTTGTTTCTCAGTAGGGCCCGAAGACATGGGAACCCTGGCTGCAGGAGTCATTGAAATGTTCACTGTAGTATAGAAGCTGCACATTTGTGGGTCCTGTCCTTTGGTCGAAACACCAAACTCTCTTTCCACTGTCAACTTAGTCTGGGAAAGTAGAGGCCTTGGATAAAGTTCCTAGGCAGCTTTCAACTTTTATCCTTTAGACTCAGATGACTTAGTTAGTATATAAAATCAGCAAGCAGAACCGTCCCCAAGCAGATTAAATCCCTTTGTCTTGGCGGATACGAAGCTTGACTGCAGCATTCGGCTCCCCTCGGAACCCTTCTCGCACTTTTGGGTTGTCACAGAATTTGGCAGGAGACAACATGACCCACTAAGCAACACCCTTCCCCAAATGTTCACATACTTGCTTCTAGATTCTGCCTACAGATTGCTTTTGTCACACCAACAACTGAAGCTATGAAAGTTTCAAAGTGCACAAAGACCTTGCGGAATTGCTCTCTTCCCCTCCCATTTCCTTTGCTTAATGGGAGGGGGAAATGGAAGCTCTGAGAGCAATGACTTCCGCGAGCCACCAGGAAAATCACTGTCAGTGGCTACGTTCTCATGTTTAGGTTTTGATCTGAGTCCTGTTTTTAAGGTGGTAAAATTAACAGTGAAACTAACGTGTACAAGAAGTAAGTACAGGCTAAGTAAAGATACTAAAAGAAAGAAAAGCTTGTCTTGCTGATTTCCAGTGTGGTCGGTTTCTTTTAAGGGATAGCCCTTCAAAATGCATTACAGAGCATTTGGTAAACTTCTAATCTTCTTAAGATTTATATAGGATTGTAGAGTTTGCAACACTTTCATGTATGTATTAATTCATTAGCATGCAATCCTCTTTTGAAGTGGATGAGCCAGGTGGGGCTCCCAATTGCTGGAAGCTGAGAGTCCCAGGCCACAGTGATATCAGATAGCTGTGTTCAGCAGTTGCAAACAAATGAAGACACATTGAAGACTGTAGAACACAAGCAAGAAAATTTCATGTTAGCAAGGACTTGTGTGAGAGCAAAGCTGTCGCCCCTGTTTCTGTGGTGTCAGAGACAGACTGGCCTGGGGAGGAAGGCCTGGATTTGAATCCTGGTATTGCCCCTGCTAGCTGTAGGATATTGGGCAAATGACTTGATTTCTTTTCTTGGAGCCTCCGTCTTCCCACCTGGAAAATGTGCATACTACCAACCATAATGCCTGTTCATAGGAATGTGAGAGGATTAGCTGAGAAGGACCCAGCCTCTGGTGGATGCCCAGGGAGATGGGAATGGAGGTGAGGGTGGAGGTCTGTGGCTGGAAGTGTGGCTGTGTGGGGCACATGGGGGTGGAGATGGGCTCTGGGCATGGGGCGTCTTGCTGACCATGGTAGCAGCCATCTGTGTGTGTGCCCTCCCACCCATAGGCCTTGCTTTGGGCACATTGCTGGCGAGTTTGGGGCTGTTCTTGGGCAGAGGCACTCTTGGGGTGAGGACTTGGGAGGTGGGCAGGGGCCCTCTGCCACCGTATCTGCACCCAGGGAGCATAAACACGGATCATTGGAAAGTCTGACCTTGCCTTTTGCTCTTTTCAGTGGAAATCCTGGTGTGAAGATGAGTCACTGAGTAGGGGCCGCTGGGGTTGAGTCAGAGAGCACTGTCTCCATGGTCAGGTTGGGGTGCCAGCCAAGGGGAGACCCTCACCTAGCCCTCCTTTGGCAGATATTGGGTAGCTCTAGCTGTGTATGGAGGCAGGCTGGAGGCCCACTATCATGAGCACTGCCCAGGGAGTCACGGGAGAGAGGTGGGAGGTGAATGTGGGGACTGGGAAGTGACAATACAAGACTTAAATACAGGGCAAGGAAAACTGCAGCTGAGATGCAAGGATGGTGCCTGATGAGAGTGCAGCCCACGATTGCTACTTGTGCAAAGGGGAATGGACACCAATGCCTGGCCTTCTCTGTGCCGAGCTTTTTTATATGTGTTTTCTTATTTAAATCTTACAGCAGCCCCAGGGCAAAGGTATTATCCTCATTGTGTTTAATTAATTATTAATAATAATTATTTTTTGAGACAGGGTATTGCTCTGTGGCCCAGGCTGGAGTACAGTGGTGTAATCTTGGCTCACTGCAGCCTCTGTCTCCCAGGTTCAAGTGTTTCCTGCGCCTCAGCCTCCTGAGTGGCTGGGATCACAGGCATGCACCACCACGCCAAGCTAATTTTTGTATTTTTAGTAGAGTTGGGGTTTCACCGTGTTGGTCAGGCTGGTCTTGAACTCCTGACTTCTAGTGATCCACTGACGTCAGTCTCCCATACTGCTGGGATTACAGGCATGACCCACTGCACCCAGCTTAATTATTTCTTTTGATACAAGGTCTCTGTCTGTCACCAGGCTAGAGTGCAGTAGCATGATCATAGCTCATTTGTGACCTCAAACTCCTGGGCTCAAGCGATCTTGCCTCAGACTTCTGAGTAGCTGGGACTACAGGCATACACTCCCACGCCTGGCTACTTTTTTTTTAGTTTTTATTTTTTGTAGAGATGGAGTCTTGCTGTGTTGCCTAGGCTGGTCTTGAACTCCTGGTCTCAAGCAATCCTTTTGCCTCAACCTCTCAAATGCTGGGATCACTGGTGTGAGCCACTGTGACCAGTCTCACCCCCATTTTAAAGATGAGGAAACTGAACTCAAGTGATTTCGTGGCGAAGGCCAGGGCTGCCAAATTCCACAGCGCACACACGTTCCTCCACCCTCCCCTCGCACATGGTCTCCCTGGTATAATCAATGGGCTTTAAAAAAAGTTTTAAAAATTTATATATAGCATAATACAGTCTTTTGGTGGTTCTATGAATTTTGATAAATGTATAGATTGAGATTTCTTTAAAAATTTTTTTTGAGATCATTTACACTCATGCAGTTACAAGAAATAATACAGAGAAATCTCGTATACCCCTTACTCACTGTCCCCTAATGGTAACATCCTACCAAACTAGTGCAGCATCACAAGCAGAAAATTGTCATGGATACAGTCAAGACACAGAACATGTCCGTCTCCAAGGATCCCTCCCGCTGCCTTTTCATAGCCACGCCCATTTCCCTCTTGCTCCCACGCCCCATCCCCAACCCCTGACAGCCATTCATCTCTTCGCTAATTGTATAATTCTGTCATTTTAAGAAAGGGATACAAATGGACTCTTAGAATAGTGAGCCTTTGGGGGCTGGCTCTTTCACTCTGCATGAGTCTCTGGAGGCTCATCCAGGTTGTGATGTGTGTCTCTGGTTGGTTCCTTTTTATTGCCGAGTAGTATTCCACAGTGTGGCTGTGCCCTGCCACATTTTGTCTAATTGTTCACCCAGTGAAGGGTCTCTGGAGTATTTCCCGGTTTTGGCTGTTATGAATAAAGGGCTGTTACAAACTTTTGTGTGTGAACGTAAATCTTAATCTCTCTGGAATAAATGCTAAGGAGAACTCTTACTGGTAGTTGTTTGAATGGGCATTTGAAGGGGTTTTTTGGGGGATGGAGAGGCGAGGCACTAGTGGGAAATACAGTCCTGGATGCTGGCCCACCAGGGTTCAAATCCTAGCTTTGAACCCGGACCCTGGGTGAGTTGCTGTATATGGCTGTAAAATGGGGATAATTCAACCTGGCTTGTGGCTAATGTGTGTAAAGTGCCTGGTACCTAGTAGGTGCTCAGTAGATAGAAGTGATTCTTGATATAGGTTAAGAGAAAACTCACTAGACCGTGGCAGGGTCTGTGCCCCAGAGGTGGCCTCTAGGAGGGCTTTGCGAGGCTTCCACCTTGCCCCCTGTGGGATCACCCAGTTATTGTCTTTTTCTTGGCCATACCCCTGGCTTTTCTGAGAAGACCCTGACCCTGTTTGCAGACTGGGCTCGAAGTCTCTGGCCTGGTCCTGGCATTCCCCAGTGAAGTTGGCCGGGCCAGGGCCCACAGGTCATAGGAATCCCAGGAAATTCCAGATCGTGCTGGGCTCTTCTGGTCTGGATTCGCCTCACAAATTCTGAGAACGTGCCCAGATCATTTCAGATGTTGCTGTAATTTAGCTCAATTCCGGAAATGTGCATTGAGCTGTTAGGGTATGTGAGGGATTGTGGTAGGTGTTGCAAAGGGTTCAGAAAAAATTGCTCTCCCAACAGATCAAAGTAGCCAACTCCAGCTTCTAACCTCCTTCGGGAGCCCTCACAGCTACAATGATAAGGTCTCCACTGAGTGTGGCATTCAGAGCCCTGGGTCTGGTTTGAGTCTCTCTCTAGCTCCCATCCTGCTGCTGTGCCCTCTGCGTGCCCTGTGTGCCAGCCACCAGCGTGCTCACCGTTCCCATACTCCAAGTCTGGCCTGGCGGCCACGCCTTACTTACACCCTTCCCTCTGCCTGGGTGCCCTGCCCTTCCTGATGAAATCTTGCCTGTTGTTTAAGAACTGAAAGTACCATGGGCGGGCGTGGGATGGAATATTCATACCTCACATAGGGTTGGACATGGTTCCTCTCCTGAACCTTCATTCCGTTCTCCAGGCAACCACTGTGTGGGACCATGCTGGACTCCTTCTTTTTTTTTTTGAGGCGGAGACTCACTCTGTCACTCAGGCTAGTGGACTCGCTCTTCTTGCCTTTGTCACTTTATAGCATTTCTTGGAGATTGTTTCATATCTGTACAGTTTGACCTGGCTCATTAAAATATTTTTGAAGGCCACATAATATTCCCTTATGTAACAACACCATAATTTAACCAGTTCGCCCTGTTTGTAGGCATCTAGGTTGTCCCCACTCTTGGGCTCTTACAGTGCAAAGGAGTCACTTTAAGGCCTGTCTCCGATGAGCATCCCCCTTTCTGCCTGCCTCTGAAATGTGTTGGCTGGGTCACTGCACTCTCTGTGAGCCCCCCCAGGGCAGGGATTGTGCTACACCTGCCTTCTCCTTTCCATGTCTGCCACGTGTGCTGACCACCCCGTTACCCAGGCGCTTTTGGTGCTTCTGCTGCCTCTCTGAGCCCTGGCCTCTTGTCAGGACTCTGCTGGGGATGGAGCTAGAGAGAGCTGGGACGCCCCATCTTTGCCTCGTTCTGGCTTCCTGCTTCATGCAGAGCTGTGTCTGGATGGGCTGATGTGTTCCCATGGCGACAGACTTCCACAGTTTCATTCTTACTGGCCTCCTCCTACTTCACTAGAGGGATGGGCCATCATATAGCCAGGGCCTTGTTGATGGAATTTAGCTTGTTTCCCTTTAAACACATTTGAGAGGATGGCCGCTTGGGCGTCCATTGCCGAGAGGAGGATCTGGACTCCCAGCCTCCCCCATGAAACTGCTAGCAGTAGCTGCTGTTGATTGAGCACTCGCCCGGATGAGCGAGACACCGGGCAAAGGACTTGGGCTCTGTTTTCATCAGATACAGTAACCTTGTGAGGCAAGCACCGTTTTCCCTGTTGTACAGAGAGGGAAACTGAGGCTCCGAGAGTAACTTGGCAAAGGCCACTGAAACAATGTATTTCAAGAGCTGGGATTCCAACTCAGTTGTGCTTGACTCAGGATCTGAGCCTCTGTAGCTACTGAGCCCACCTGGCTTCCTAGAGAGGCTGGAAATGGGGGAGGAGGGAACAGGCAGCTCACCTCCCAGCCCTTGTGCCAACGGCTGGCTGCCCTACAGCTGAATTGGGGCTCACACACAGAAAGATGACGGCTGCCATTAGGCTTCCACCACCAAGGAGGCACAAAAGGCCCCTTTGAAAGGCGAGTCCAGGAGCACCTCTCTGGCCTGCTCCTGAGCTAAGCCTGCAGTGGGGGCTGACAGGCATTTCTGGCTCAGCTGCCTGGCCAGAACTTGCAGGAGTGTTCTGAAATTCTTTCCTTGAACAGATCACACTTGGTCAGAATGTGTCACTTCTAGATCGCTATGGTATTGAACCTATGCATCAGGTCTCTCAATGCGACCTGGGAATCTTCAGACTCCCCGGGGCTCCCTTCCTGAACGTGTATTGATTTCCCTCCTCCCCTTCCCTGCTTTTGCACTTTGGATGAACCTTGTTTTCGAAGAACAGTAGAAGGTAATTTTCCTGTGCTTGCCAGCTGGCCTGTAATTGAGCAATTTCAATAACACCCACTGTAAAGTCTAATTGAAGTAAACAGGAAAATATGATTTACAATCTGGACAGCAAGTAAATACCAGGGTGCAATTAATTTTTACACAGAGCAGCAGATTCTAAAACATTTTCCTGTGTTGAGCGGTTTGTTTCTGATTAGAGATTAGGAGCTGCTTTTCTATTTAATACTATTATCATGATTATTTTTTACTTTTTGATGGTGATCTTCAGGTTCCTTGTATCTGTGTGACCTTCTTTGAAGGTTTAGCCACATGGGGAAATAGAATCAGAGACATGAGTTTGTAAGGAGGGATTTTTCAAGCCTGAACTGAAGGCCGCACTCTTTCTTCATTTGTTTGGTGGGAAATGATGGGGGGTTATTGGAGAGGGGCTGCGGATAGGCTGTGCAGAATGGCGACGCTGAGTGGGTCCCATTACTGCTGGAAGCTCACTTAGTTTAGTTCATTCTGGGGAAGATGACAAAGCTGTGAAGGCCCCCAGTGTTGCAAAGATGTTGATGTTGAAATGTGGCACTTCCAAGGACCAGAAATGTATGCCTTTTTTTGGGGGGCTGGGGGTGGGGATGGAGTTTCACTCTTGTTGCCCAAGTGGGCAGTGGTGCGATCTTGGCTCACTACAACCTCTGCCTCCCAGGTTCAAGCAATTGTCCTGCCTCAGCCTCACATGTAGCTGCAATTACAGGTGCACGCCACCATGCCCAGCTAATTTTTTGTATTTTTAGTAGAGATGGGGTTTCACCATGTTGACCAGGCTGGTCTCGAACTCCTGACCTCAGGTGATCCACCTGCCTCAGCCTCCCAAAGTGCTGGGATTACAGGCATGAGCCACTATGCCTGGCCAAATGTATGCCCTTTTAAATGGACCTCCTGATTGTTCCAGTAGCTTCTGTTCATAACTGGGTGGAGAAGGGAGCCAGCATGCTGACTGCTGGTCCCCTGCTGCCAGTTGGCTGCCTGAGGGCTGACCCCTTTGGTGTTGGATGCGGGGATGAGGCATGTTCTGACCCTTGGCCTACTTTAATGCATCCTGGTGTGTGCTGAAGCTGCCTGTAAAGCCAGCTCAGTGGTAAGATGTCACATGACTTGAGTATGCTGCAGGGACAGCAGATTGTTAGCCACCCAGACCCTGAGATAGATCTTAAAGGTATCACGCGCTGGACCCCAATTCGTTGTTCTACCCACCAGGCCATTTTACAAGTGAGGTAGCCCAAGGCTGGCATGGCAGGGGTGTGGGGGGCTCTGAGAAGGTAACTCTGGGCCTTGGTGACTCTCCCAGAGTGCATCTCCTTTAGCAGGGAGGTGGTTCCAATCCCCTGGGATTTCCAGTACTGTGGGAGGGGTGACTCTCAGGGCCCTGGTCTTTCTTAGTCCTGAATCTTTTTGCTTTTCTTTTGTCTTTCCAGGGAGTTGACCACACTTGGCCATTTCCCGGAAGCTGGAGCTGTTTCTGCTGACATCAATTCCCTAGGAGGTACTCACCCCAAGTCTGCCCAAGTGAAGATGGCTGATATGCACCCTGGGATGGAGCCCAGCACCTGAGGCCCTTATCATGGTGATGGTCCTAAGTGAAAGCCTCAGCACCCGGGGAGCTGACTCCATTGCATGCGGGACCTTCAGCCCTGAACTGGTGAGGACCTGGCAGGCTTCCTGCTTTCCATGACCATTTCTGAGGCCTGATGTACAGATAGGGCTGTGGACTGCGCACCTAGGCTTAGCAAATCGAGTCCAGAGCCCCCAAGAGCAAAGGTCTGTGAGGTGTCCCGGGCTGGGGAGACAGGGCACAGGAGCAGAGCTTGACTGAGAACTTGCTGGAAGGAAGGAACTCAGCTCAGATTTGAGGTCATCTGGTGAATGAGGAGGGGAGGCCATCCCCTGGTAAATAACAGCAAGTGTGGTTCTGCTGCCTGCCAAGCCAGGATTGACATTCCTTCTGTCTCCACCCATTAAGGGGGGTGGTTTCCAGAGGGGGTGGTGCCCTGAATGGGGGCCCAGATAAGCCTGTCCCTCTGAAGGGTGGTGCTGCCTCAGGAATGTCGAGAGTGGGAGACGATGGGGAAAGAAGGTGTGGTGAGCTATGGCAACAGCCACCCTCTGTCAAAGGTGGTTCACCCTGGACCACCCTGGACCATGTGGTGGACTAGCACAGAGAGGTAGCTAACTCGGCCTTCTTAGACTGCGAGCCAAACAACCTCCAATAGCTGAACCCTGTCAGCAGACCTGTCCTTCCAAGCCCAGTTCCTCAGATGTGAGTGCAGGCTGCTCCCCTGCGGAGGGGGCGAGAAGCCATACTCAGTCATAAGCAGTCTTGTGGAAATGGCAAGTCCTCGGAACTCTCTGCAGCTTCGGTGGTCGGGAAGGGGCCAACTGCCCAGGGTCACCTCGCCCAGGACCCCTCCTGACGCCCTTCACAGCTCCTCGTGAGGACCCACGCTAAGCCTCCTTGGTGGGCCACCTTCCCCTAGCTCATGCCAGTGAAACCAGACCTTGAGCAGATAGACCTAGGTCTCTGGCTGTGGCAGGAGCTTGGGAAAACCACCGAGATCTGTATTCTTTCCGCAGGCCTCACAGAGCGCCTTCTGCGTGTTGGGCACCAGGCTGGAGGAGTTCGGAGAACAGGATGAGCTGGAGCCAGGCCCTGTACTCCTCACCCTTGAGAAGCTCCTGGTCTAGAGGGAGGGTGTCTGGAGAGCTGTGAATACAGTGACACTTGAGGATCCCATGAATAAGAACTCACAGCTGAAGCCCACAGGAAGCCCAGGGCGTGTAGAGGAGCAGGGCCAGCCTGGCTGTAGCCAGAGAAAGCCTTGCAGAGCAGGGATACTTGATTTGGCCTTGAAGGGTGAGAAGAAGTGGCTTAGAAACCGTTGGGTCCAGCCTCCTTGTTTTACAAATGAGGCAGCTGCAACCTGGAGCAGGCAGTAACTGCCTCACTGGCTCCACCTCCCCCTTCCCTCCTGCCCCTCCAGCCCCACTTCCTGGGCCTGCATTCAGGCCTCTGCCCGCTGCCTGGTGTCTGGATGCCAGTCTTGGTGGCCCTCCCTCAGTCAGGTCTCTTCAGCCCTTACCAGGTGTGACACTGGTGCCACTCTGCTCGTGGGCCTCAGCCTGTGAGGTCTCCATGGGGTGTCACCCCTAGCTGCAAGGATACGGACTCAGCTTGGCTCCTCCCCATGTCCCCAGCACTGCTGGGGCAGGGCAGACAGCAGGCACCTGAGGTGTGTTGCTCGATGGCAGCCTTGGTTACTGCAGCAAGTAGTAGAGCTGCTGTGACCATTCAGCTCTTCTGCCACCGCCCCATCCTTTCCAGTTCGCATTTGCTGTGTAATGTGATTACTTCTCACCAGCCCCAGTGCCACCGCCCTGGTTCCACCTGCTGTTCTCTCGCAAGGATTCTTGTGGTAACTGGTCCCCTGCCTCTGGCTCTTTTTAACCTGTTCTCCACCCAGCAGCCCGAGAGAATCCCAGTCAGTGCTGTCCTTCTCTGTGTAGAAGCTTCCACTGGCTTTACACTGAATGCCTAGCAAACACCCAGCCCTTACTAGGATGTACATGGCCCCATATATTCTCGTCCATGTGACTGCTCTGACCTCATCTCTGCCACTCTGCCCCCTCTGCTCGGTCCCCACTGGCCTCCCTGTTCCAACGTGCCAAGCGTGAGCCTGCCTCAGCCCTTTGCACTTTTTCCTTGGCCTGGAGCTCTCTCCCCACAGTAGGACACGCTCCCTCCCTCCTTCCTTCTCTGGCCACTCAACCTACAGTTCAGTCCCAGCGCCAGCGCCCACCCCTTACCCCCACCACACTTTCTCTCCTCTTTTCCTATCTTTTTCCCTCTTGGGCACTTGGCACTTTTAAACATGTCCCTATGGATCTTGACCACGTCCTTATACTAGAATGGGAGCTTTGTGAAGGCAGGGGATGTCTCTCTTGCTTGTTGCTGAATGCACGGGGCCCAGCGCGTGGCAGGTGCTCAGTGGATGTTTGTGGATGGATGAGCTTGCAGGTTCCTGTCGCCTGGCCTCTTCTCATTCACCATTGTCTTTCTCTCTGGCTGCTGCTCCAGTTCACGACTGAGTGGGTGCGACTAGAGTAGCTCTGACCAAAAAGAAGGGACCTCAAGGGTGAGGAGCCGTCTGGAGGTCCCGAGGGAGGAGCCCTTCCCCGGTCCAGCTGTGCTGTTGGCTGCAGTGGCCGCCTCTGTGCTAGGTCCCTTCTCAGGGTGGGACTGCCTGGTATTGGCTTCAGAGTTGGTTCCGGGACATGTGGGCCCAAGGTCAGCTGAGCTGCTCTTCCAAGAGGTGTGGCCTGAGCCCCTGCCAGGAGGAGCATGGCCTCCCAGCCCTAGCTAGGGAAGGAAAACTCATCTCAGAAAGGGAAAGCAGTCAGGGGAGAGCAGGCGGCTTTGCTGGAAGGGATTCTACCATGTGTTCTCTTGTGGCCACACAGATTAGAATCTGTGCTTTCTTCCTGAACTCTCCCTTGCTTTGTTGGAAAGTATCCTTCTTTCTGCTGCTTTTTGTTACTGGCCTGTCCGGTCCCGAACCACCCAGTGTGCAGTGCTTTGGGTCCATCTGTGGTCTTCCTCCTCCTCTTCTCTACCCTTGGCTCCAGATGAGAGGTCCGTTGTGGGGAGCGGCCCTGTTGGAGAGGGGCTTTCTCATTGCTCAGTTTGCTGATGCGCCCAGAACACATTGACTGGTTGTCAGTGCCTGGCCCGGCCCAGCTCAGCGCTGCCTGCCCTATAGTGTGGGCCAGCAGGAAGGTGTTGGGGGTGCGGCTACACTGAGGGTCTTGGGAAGTATGTTAGTTCATATCATGTTGCTATAAGGAATACCTGAGGCTGGGTAATTTATAAAGAAAAGTGGTTTACTTGGCATATGGTTCTTCCGGCTGTATAAGAAGTATGGCACCGGCCAGGCACGTTGGCTCACGCCTGTAATCCCAGCACTTTGGGAGGCCGAAGCGGGCGGATCACGAGGTCAGGAGATCAAGACCATCCTGGCTAACATGGTGAAACCCCGTCTCTGCTAAAAATACAAAAAATTAGCTGAGTGTGTGGTGGCGGGCGGGCGCCTGTAGTCACAGCTACTTGGGAGGCTGAGGCAGGAGAATGGCTTGAACCCGGGAGGCGGAGCTTGCAGTGAGCCCATATCGCGCCACTGCACTCCAGCCTGGGCGACAGAATAAGACTCCGTCTCCAAAAAAAAAAAAAAAAAGAAGTATGGCACCTGCATCTGTTTCTAGTGAGGCCTCACGAAGCTTCCAGTCATGGCAGAAGGTGAGGGGAGAATAAGTGTGTCACAAGGTGAGAGAGGGAGCAAGAGGGAAGGGAGGAGGTGCCAGACCTGTTAAACTCCCAGCCCTCACATGAACTAGAAGAGCGAGGACTCCTTGATCACCATGAGGAGGCCACCAAGCCATTCATGCGGGATCCGCTTCCATGACCCAAACACCCCCCACCAGGCCCCGCCTCCGACACTGGGGGTTACATTTCAACATGAGATTTGGAGGGGACAAACATCCAAACTGTATGCCCAGAGGTCCAGGTACCTCCTCCCTGTCCTTGAGCCTCATGCCACCTGCTGAGGGGCAGGGGTGCACCCATTTTTACCCCATTATACAGACAGGAAACTGGCTCAGAGAGCCCAGGGAGGGGCTGCCCCGGTCACAGATTTCAAGTCCAGGCCCTTGTCTGCTTTCCCCAGCACCTTCTCGCATGGGCCCTGTTCCAGGGGCTGTGATCGCCTTGGAGCCCCTCCAGGCCTTGGGGAGAGACACACGATGTAAATAACTGAAGAAATACCGAAAATAATCTTAGTCTAGTGATGAGATCCATGGGACAGAATGTGAGATAAGCTGATGCTAGCGTTTGATTTGAACAGCCAGCAAAGGTTCAGAGGAAGTTGACGGGGTTTTGCTTTAGCTTCCTAAACTGGTAACATCATCCCCGTGTAAATACCATCAAGATAACAACAGGAACAATGGAAAATAATTTTTCTTTTGTTTTCTAATCAGACTAAGAAGATAACAAGTGGAGGTTTAAGATTTAAAAGGAAAGCATGACTGTGGGGGAGGCTGGGACTGGTATCAGCACAGGCCACTTTGGAATTATGGGAGCAGGCCCCAGAGGCGCAGCTCACCCTGGGTCCCCAGAGTCAGGCCTCAGTCACAAAGTGGGAAAGTCTCAACGTGCAAGGGAAAGTCACCAGGGTCCTTGCAACCCTGGGTGTCATGTGGCACTGGAGGAGGAGCTCGTGGCCAACTCTGAGGCCTGTTGAGGGGTGTGAGGACTCGGTTTCCCTCCCAGCCTTCTTAGGGGTTCGTGCCATGGTTCTCTGGTTCCCTTGTTTTAAAAACTAAATGCTGGTGAAACAACTGTCTTTCCCTCAAAGAAAGATGTGGGAAAAAAGGAAAAAAAGGACTGACCAGTGCTCAGCATTTTGCCTTTCCCAGCACAGGGCCCACCTGCCCGGGGAGAGATGGCCCTGAGGCTCAGCTGTGCCCATGGCCCTGGCTTCACTTGCACTGCCGGCAGCCATGGCTGGTTCCAGTTCCCCTTTCCCCCACTCTGCCCGGTGCCTTCCTCTGCCGAGTGGGCTCTTCCTTCCAGTGTTCTAACATTAGCTGCTCCCCTGGAAGGCAGCCCAGACGTTTGACCTTGGAGCACTGTGCTCCCTCAGCTCCTTCCCGCACACCCACACTCAGGCCAAGGGCCTGTTCTTTTGTTTCCACAGTGACCACCTCCCTTGGCCAGGCCCACTCTTCTCTCTGCAGCCCATCCTCCCTTAAGGCTGAAGACCAAAGGGAGCTGATGGCTGGCTGCTCCTGGGCAGAGGGCAGTATGCAGCTCTAGGCTGCCTGACTTTCCGCATAACAACTAATACTAGTCTTTTGGAGGGGCTGATCTGGTAGCTAAAACAAGCACTTCCTTCTGTACTTGTCAGATTAGGATGCCAAGGCTAAGTGACTTCTTATCTGAGGAGTTAGTGGTCATGTCAGGCCTTGCACCCAGTTGCCTGGGCACTGGGGTTCTTCATACTTTGGGCCATGCTAAGTTGGCACTTTGAGCTCAACAGCCCCAGCCAGGATCTCTCTGGCAGGCCCCAGGCTGACCTGAAGTTAGAATGCAGGAGTGCACAGGGTCCAGGGCAGCCTGATGCCTTTCACCCTGGGCAGGCAGAGATACCAAGGGGCCGGCCCATGCTTTGGCTAATCCTGGAGCCTCAGGAGTCAGGGCCACCGTATCTCTATCAGCATCTTTGAGAGTCTTCACACAAAGGTGCTGTTCCCTCCTCAGCTTGTCTTTCTTGTCTCAGGCCTGGATCTCCTTTTTGCTTTCGACTGCCGCGGTCTCGCGGGGTTGCATTTCGGAAGTGTGGGTGCTCCACTCGTTCCCCCGCAGGGCATGAGTGCGAGCCTCCCCCTTTGCTCTGTGGCTCCCTGTAACACCATGCCAGGAGATGGAAAAGGTGACTTGATTGCTTTAGTCGATAATGTGTAGAGGAAAGTTACGAAGAACCGTGGTTGTGGCCTGGCATTTTCTGCAGGGCCAGTTCCTCATTTGGAGCCTTAATTGTGTCTTTATTTAAGCCAGGGCTGCTTTCTTTAGTCAGACAGATGGCCCTGAAGCCTCCATTTGATTTCCAGCTTTTGCCTTTCCTACGAGGATCTAATTCCAAAAACCTTCTCTCGTGATCTGAGGAGTCTCACAGAGATGAGGCCCTGCTCCGGGGTGGGCTCGAGAACAGAGGCTTCACAGTGGGAGAAACACAAAGGGGAAATGTGCTCTGGTCTTATTTCATTGCAGACTTCAGCTAGTGCTCGGGTGCTCGCTGAGTGCAGACACTGAGTGTCTTGTGAAACCTCAGAGGGCCGAGGGGTTCCCTCAGGGCCTGGTGGGGCCTCCACACCGTGATTGGCTCATTCTTCCCACTGTGGGTGCAGGAGGTTCAAAGTGTTGGAAAGGCTGTGTGTGTAGGAATGGTAAATACCAGTGGGAATGTTAGCATATACTGAGTAGCCTGGGGAAAAAAAGGCCCTGGCCAACCTAGATCCAAGCAGGAACTCTGCTGGTTTGCCCATGTGGAGTTGGACCAGGGAAACCTGCCAGCGGTCAGGGTACACTGGGGCCTGGCACCCTGTAAAGCTGTCAGTACATGACGTTCTGGCCTGGCCGCCACTGGCTTAGCTTCACAGATGGGGCTCAGAAAGCAAGATAGGCCCTGATCTGGTCTCGAGGTCAAGCACGAAATCAGTCAGCGTTCCTCCTTTGTCAGCGCCAGAGGCCATCTCCAGCTAACTTACCCCAAAAGAGAACTCCCTGAAACACAGGGCGAGCTCGCAGGGCTGGAGAGGAGGGGGCCAGTCGGGCATCAGAAAAGGCAGGGTGGGAGCAGCTGGGAGGACTTTAGAAGCAGGTGCTCACGGGCAGGCTGAGGGCCTCCCTGCTGGGCGGATCAGCCCCAGCTCTGTGGTTCAGGAGTCAGCCATGGAACCAGTGTCTGATCAGCCAGGCCTGAGTTCTGGGCCTAGCCCAGGGCCAGGGGAGGTGGAGGCACCTTGGTTGACAGTCCCACTAAGACATGATCCAGTGAGGATGAAGGTATCCCAATTCAAAATTGCCATGCTGCTGACAGAAGAAGGGGGCCGCACCACTGGGCTGCGCAGTTTCATCTGTTCAGTGAGGAGCAAGTAGTGGCTCGCCTGGGGTGGGGAAATGGAGAAGTCGTTCCTTCGAGTTAGAAAATCATAGTGTGCACCATTGCTGGTTCATGGGAACCCTTAGGTAGAGTGTTGGAGACCGGCATGAGGAGGCCAGGCCAGCCTGTGGGGCGGCTCTAACACCCAGGCTGGCCTCTCAGTCCGGCCTCTCAGTCCTTCCCCACTGAGGTTTGACTTTGTGTGAGGCCAGTGATTTTGGGAGACAGTGACTTCTGCCCAGTGAAAATCCATTTCCATTGCCTGACGTCCACTGGGTGTGTGGCTGCAGGAGTGGGACAGCCTGGCGCTGACAGGTGGCTGTAGCCATGGTGCCTGCTGTCAGCTGGGATGTTGGAACCAAGACAGCCCTCCTTTCTCAAGAAGCTTCCGTTCCCATGGAGCAGAGAATCAGTACAGGAACAGATGTTCCAATACCTGCCATGTTCATTAAATGAGGCGATGGGAGAGAGAAAAGCAGGTGGGAGGCACCGCTTTAGCCAGGATGGTCTGGCAAGGCCACTGAGGAGGCCACGGGGCAGGAACAGCGCAGAGCCTGCTGCGTGAAAATCCCGGCACAAAGGCCCTGAGATGGTAGTGACTGGCCTGGCCCCACTGGGTGGTGTGAGTGAGGAGGGGAGGGCCAGAGCAAGGTTGGGGGTACTCAGGTTGGCTCATATGGGGCCCTGTAGGCTGTGGAGGAGAGGTAGCGGCCGGTATTTGATTCTGGTTGCGGTGGGAAGTTGTTGGAACAGAATGACGTGGTCTGATCTCTGCTTTAAGAAGATGGCTCTGGGTTCTGGGTGGAGGGTGGGGAATGGGGGCCGAGGGTACAGGCTGTAAGAGCGGTTAGGAGGGGCATTCACTGGGGCTGGCAGTGGCTGGGATCAGGGCCAGTGGTGGGGTGGTGAGGAGTCTGTTTTCCAGGTTAGAAATGGCAGGCCACTCTGGGGACCTGCTGCAGATGCTGATAAGTCCTCTTTGAATGAATGAGCAAGTCGAGTGAATGTATGAATGAGTACCTAGGGTGCTCTGTGTGCTGGCCCAGTGCTGCCTCTGTGGGCAGACAGACCCCAGCATCTCTGGCAACGTTCCTTGCGAAGGCCTGGGTCAGGAGGGCCCTGAGGTCCCCCTTGGTCTAGAACGTACCGGCTTGGTGAGAGGTGGCCAGCAAGCACTGTTCTGCTGGCCAGGCAGGGGGCGGCTCACTGTGTGGCTTCCTGCTTCGGTGTGGAAAGCCCCAAGCCCTCCTGCATGCGTGCCGGTGAAGCACACAGGGTGCTCCAGTGTTCCTGCTCAATTCTGCTCTCCCCAGCCCCCATCCTGGTGTGGCTTCTCTGCCCTCCCAGCCTGGGTTGCCTTCTCCCACGTGGCAGGCACGGGCTGGGGGCCGAGGTTCCCCAGAGGGTGAGTTCCTTGTGCCCAGGTGTTCCCTTAGTGCTGGGAGCCGCCTTCCTTGGCAAGCAAGACCCTGGCCCGACTTCCCTCTCTGAGCCTGGGAGCTGGGCGCCTGCCTGGTGTCCACAGGCTGAGCTCTCGGCTGTGCAGGCAGTGCAGCCCCAGCAGCAGGGCTCTCGTGCGCTTGTCATCCACTTGCCATTGGATGACTTCGGTGTGGTCTCAGCTGCATCTCTCAGCTGGGGATTGTGTTGGGGGATGGGAGGAAGCAGGTGCAACCATTTTGAGTTCTTCCCAGATATTTCCACAGATGGCGGTAGAGGGGATGGTTACATCACTGTGGAATCCAGGAGGGTGACCGAGCCTGATGATACTGTTAGGATCATTTTAAATTGAGGAGGGCAACCTGTAGGAGGACTGCCCCGTTCCCCTTCCGCCCTAGAAGTTCCTGTGGTCCTCAACAGCCGTCTAGGCATCCCCCGCAGGAGGCCGCCCCGACCTCCACCCTCATCCCAGCACATCTGGACACCCCTCCAGCCCCGATCTCCCTGTGGTTTGTCTGTGACTGTCTTCCATGAAGTGTGAGCCCTCCTTCACCTCTGTGTCCCCAGGTTGGTCAGGATGGACCCTTAGTAACCCTGTGGGGTGAACACAGTGTTGACCTTGTGCAGAGGTCCCTGGATTGGGTGGATGGGGATGAGGTGAGGGAGCTGGTGCCAGGTGCTTGCCACCTTCTTACCTGGATGGGCCAGGCATTCCTAGTCAGCCCCACCCTCCTGCCAGGCCTTAAAGAGCCGGAACCTGGGCCCTTGTCCACTTACCAGCCTAGAAGCCTTGTCTGTTTGTGTCATTTTGATGGGGAATGTTGGGGGTTCCTTTCAGAAGTTAGAGCCTTCTGTGACAGGCTCATTTCTCTGAGGCTGAGAACTCCTTTCATCATTGCATGATCAACCCCCAGCACAGCCCACCCAGAAAGAATCACCAGCCTGTGCCCACTGAGCGAGTGGGCGAGTGAGTGAGGGAGCCTTGGAGCACTTGAGGCAGAGCTGCTTCCTGGGGCTCTGGCTGGGTAGTCTCTGCTCATGAGAGGACCGAGCGAGCCTCTTGACCTGGGTATCACCTAGCATGAGGAACCCCCAGAATATTCCACACCCAGCTTACTGTGTAGCCATGGAGCAAGTGCCCTGGATTTGGGGTTCTTCTAGGCCTCGTTGGCCTATTTTCTGCCCAGTGGCCATAGTGTTCAGTTGAGGGTAGGCGGGGGACATCAGGGAAGATGTAGAATGTTTACAGTGGAAAGGGAAACCATTGTGGAAATACAGGGCCAAGGAGTTCAAAAGCCATAGCTGTTCTGTTGAGACCAAATATAACCTTTGAGTTTCTGTTTCAGTTCAGAGAAAATGCCTCAGGGGGCCTTGATGTAGCCACAAAACAGTCTGCAGAACAGAGGCCAGCCCTTCCGAGCTCTCCCCATGCTTCTCACCAGAGCGGGAGAGCTGTTCTCCCTGGATCTGGAAGGGAGAGGTCTCGGAGTCGGACCTGGGGCCCTCTGCTCCCTACTTGAGGTTCTTCATGTCCCCAGGGAGGTCCCCTCCTCTCTTGGTCTCTTCTCAGCCCAGCTCAGGGAAGCTTGTTCCACTGTTTACCATCCGTCGTGCCCCTGGGCCGCCTCCACATCACTTATGTGGAAAAATCCCCTCGTGTCAGAAGTCATGGGGCTTTCTGTGTAGTTTCAGAGCCCATTAACTCGATGGACTCCATAACTCACTAGAGACTTGGGACAAAAAATCTGGGCCTAATTTTGTGCAGATGTTTTCTCTTTGAATACCTTTTCCTCCTTTCCCTGATCTGACATTGGCAAAGGACGGTCACCCTTTTATTGTGACTTTAGAAGGGATCAGTAGAGAGTCAGTGCAAACATGCTTCCTATGATTTGAAGAGTGAATAGCTTTTCTGGTTGTTTTCAGCACACGCCAAAGAAGATGAGTCAAGGACCTACACTTTTCTCTTGTGGAATTATGGGTAAGTACTCAAGGCCGTCCTGGAAGCTGTCCTCCTAGTCCTTCTAGCCAGGGTCTGAGTCCTCCAGGTGAGATGCTCAAAGCACTTTCTGGACACAAGTTCAAAAAGAGCAGCCCCGGGACTCTTCTGTGTGTTTTAACTATTTTGGTCCCCTACGGTGCCTGAGTGAAGGGACAGGCACTGGTGTGTGGTTTACAACTCCAACATTGAGAATTTCTGTCTGATGATTAAAGTAATTCATGTTGTTTTTTTTCATTCAGAAAATGCACAGTAGTGTAAAGTATGCAATAAAAATCTCTCGTAGCCCCAATGCCGAGGGAGAGTTACTGTTGATATTTTTGTGTATGTTTATGTTCTTAGCATTTTTTATATAGCCCACTCCACGGTGAACATATAATTATGTAAAACTATATTCGTTTGCTTTTTTCGCTTGGAGTAGTTACCATCATCTTCCCACAGCATTAAAATTGTTCATTCCATGCATTTTAATGGTCTACAGTACTGCATTGTGTGGTAAATATATCAGAATGTCTTTAGTGATGTAACTGCATCTAGGCTGTTGGGTCAAGGGGCTGTTTTATTTGCTGTTGTGATGAACAGTGACTATGTAAGTGCCTAACTCTTGTCTGCCTTTGAGATGATTTGCTAGGATAGTTTCCAGGAGTGGAATAGACAGGCTGGAGGGCAGGGACATTTTTAAGGCTCTTGATTCATTTTGCTGACATGCCTTCCAGAGAAGATTGCCTTGATCTTCTGTTTCTGTGCAAGTGTGAATTACTGTTTTTTATAGGGGGCAAAAAAGATGACCATTGAATATATTGATTTCTTGATGCTTCAGATGATTGGGTATTGTTTGACCTCTCAGTGTCTCTCTGTGGCTCTCCTTGCCCACCTTTGGGGACATCTTGCCGGATGAGTTTCTGTAATGTCTATGTGGACTCAGAAACCACTCTTGGATGATGGATGATGACTGTGGGCTTTCAGATTCAAAGGTTACTTTGGTCAGACCTCAGAGTCTCCCTTGCCTTTCCTTCTCCGTCCTCCCTCCATGTGCGGTGTTTTGTTTTTCTTCTTCAGATACAGTTGCCATAGATGAGGTGATGTGTCAGATTGAGCACTCTGCCAGGCTCCTTACATGCCAGGTCCCGCTGGCTCTGCCAGTGGCTTCATTCACATACGGGAGAACTGAGGTCTAGTGAGGTGGCCCTCTGCAAGGTCCCTCAGTAGGCGGAGTTGGACTCAAGTGGGTGACGAAGGGAGATTGTTTTCTTAACCACATGCCATGGCTCTGGGACACCTGGCGGTGCTCTTGATGCTGCCACTGAAGAAGATGGAGACAGGGAGATCAGCTGGCCCTGGTTTTCTGTGTGACATACTTCGGAGGCCCGTCCCCACAGGATTGAATACCTCCCCAGTGGTTTACAGCTTTCAGCAAACTCTCAGGGCCCCAGACACATAGCTCAGAAGCCTGCCTCATCACCTGCTTCCTGGGACAGCCTCCCCTTTGAGCTTCCTTCCTGCGTCATACTGGGAAAGAGAGAGGCCCCGGCATGCCCAACCCTTCAACCCTGCCTAGGCTTTAGCTGTCAACCAGGCCAGACCAGGAAACCGGGTTGTGGAGATGTTGGTCTTTGTTTCAAGGATTTCTAGTCTTTGCACTATGTAAGTTATAATAAGGTGGAAGTCTGGTGGGTTTGTGAAGACAGAGAGAGTCGCCCTTGTAGGGGCAGGTCTTGAGGCCCAGGGACCAAGGCAGAGGCTCCAGAGAAGGTAGGTGTGTGGGAAAAAGCCCAGATGGCCCAGGAGAGTCTATCGGAGGCTGCAGAGCCCAGCAACCTGCTTTCTCCTGGGGAGGCTGTGGTTTCCAGGAGGGCCTACGCTGTGTCTGCAGACTCCTGTTTACAGAGTGGCTCTTTAGGAAGTGCTGGCTGGGTCCCAGTGCCTCCATCCCAGGCTCTTCTCCTCTTCAGCAGGGTCCTGTCTTCCTTCTGCTCTGTGGGACAGTGCCTGGGCACTGCCAGGCAGCAGAGGGAGAAGTGGGGAGCCGTTGTACTGGTGAGAGGTCTGTGGAGTCCCCTTGTTCTCCTCTGCTGCTCTCTCTCCATGGGTCTCATCTTTCTGTTGCTCGGCCCTTCCCTGATTCGGGAAAACCCTGACCTGCATGGCTGTGCATCACTGAGGTGTTTCACTGACTGCAGTTTGTTTTCATTTTCAGTGGCTTGCGGTCATAGATACGACTTGAGCACCTGCTGTGTGTCAGGCACCTGGTGAGGATAGAGTGAATCAGACCCTGCCCCTTCCCTCAGGGAGCTTTCTGTCTGGTGGAGGAGAAAGATCAACGAACAGTGAATTCCGTGCTGCTTAGGCCACCTCCCACGAGCTGTTGGAAACCCTTGAGCTATGGGGATACCACCCCGTCTCCCAGGCTAGGTTTCCTCAGCTTGCAAGTTGTGGGGATTTAAGGAGATGGCCACACACTAGCACACATCCTCCCTCCCACCTCTATCCCTTTCCTGCACTTGCTGGAGGAGGGGGGTCAGCAGTCAGAAGCCTTACCCCGTGCACTCTGTCTAGTGGAAGCTCAGGTTACCTCTCCAGTCCTCCATGTGCTCCATGAACTGGGAGTGCACCCCACCCAGGCAGCGAGATTTCATCTGAGGTGTGCCTGCTTTTCTTTATTTTTTTGAGACGAGTCTCACTGTCGCCAGGCTGGAGTGCAGTGGTGTGATCTTGGCCCACTGCAACGTCCGCCTCCCGGGTTCGAGCAATTCTCCTGCCTCAGCCTCCTAAGTAGCTGGGATTACAAGCGTGTGACACCACGCCCAGCTAATTTTTGTATTTTTAGTAGAGACAGGGTTTCACCATGTTGGCCAGGATGGTCTTGATCTCCTGACCTCATGATCCGCCTGCCTCAGCCTCAGAAAGTACTGGGATTACAGGCGTGAGCCACCATGCCCGGCATGCCTGCTTTTCAACAGTGGGGAAGAGAATACTCCGAGGGGCCGGCTAGACTTTTCAAGAGGGTTTTGGGCCCTTCCAGCGCTGGACAATGCTGTGCGAAGATAAAACACCAAATTATCATAATCACCAACCCCCAGCCTGTCTCCTGAAGATAAAGGACTCATGTTCTGGTGCTGATCAGTGGAATTCTCCCATGAGAGCTGGGGACAGTTGGCCCTGTGACTCAGGATTTTTTCCTCCTGAGCCCCCATGCCAGGGTCCTCGCTGGAAGCCAGTATGAGTTCAGGTTTCACAAATGTTCTGCAGAAAATCTGGGCAAGTGCAGTAGAGCAAGGAGCACAGCACCCTGGTCACTTTTTAAAATGCCACCCTTTCAAGTAGCTCAGCCTCCTCTGCACCCACTTAGATAAAACGCATAACTAATATAAATTGAGTGTTCACAACAATGCCTTTTTTTTTTTTTTTTTTTTTTTTTTGAGATGGAGTATCGCTCTGTCTCATAGGCTGGAGTGCAGTGGCGCATTCTTGGCTCAGGGCAACCTCCGCCTCCTAGGTTCAAGCGATTCTTCTGCCTCAGCCTCCCGAGTAGCTGGAATTACAGGTGTCTGCCACCATGCCTGGCTAATTTTTGTATTTTTAGTAGAGATGGGTTTCACCATGTTGGTCAGGCTGGTCTCGGACTGTTGACCTCAGGTGATCCAAAGTGCTGGGATTAGAGGCATGAGCCACCGCGCCTGGCCTATGCTTTTTATTTATTTTTATTTTTTTTAATTAAAAGCACTTCACGCCCTGTGATTGCAAGCTGGATACCCGGCCCCTCCCCACCCTTGTCCCCTACCCCAGTTTAGGAACTTGATACAGAGAAGTGGTTTTGTGCTTCTCAGTGTGGAAGAGAGAACAAAGCCAGGATGAAGCGTGGATGGGAGAAGCAGAGAGGGTAGAGCTGAGTGCTGCCCAGCCAGCCCTGCACCAGGGCTCAGTGCCCCTTATTAGGGTGCCAGCTCAGCCCCCACCACAGGGCTCCTGCCAGCGGAGGCTGTTTTGACTCTTGGCTTCCTTTCTCATCTTCCAGAGCATCCCCAGCCCACCTTCTTTGCTGAAATGGAATTTCCTCTACAAAGCTTCTCTGGGAAAGAGCCATTTATATGACTGGTTCTTGTGCTCTCAACACAGGAAACATGGGTCAGGTGGCAGCTCCGTGGTGCGGCCCACCCACTGGTCAGCTGGCTGGGCGAGGGGGCCAGCCCTTGCTCCTGGCTCTCATTTCTAGTGGGTACAAAGAGGGGCCTGGGCTGTGGCTGAGAGTCATCCTGTGTGGGGAGAAGCAGGGGCCACACGTGGGCTCTGAGTCAAGGCTCCCTCCACATCTTCTCCCATTTGCAGTGGGGGACCCAGGGTCACACGTGTACTAGTTTAATCTTTTTTTGCTGAAACAGGGCAAGTGGAGTGAGCGCAGTCTCCATTCACCACCCTTGGCTAATTGCAGCCATTCAGTGCATTTGTATTGCAGGGACAATGGACACCACACATTCCATTTTCCTCAGCACTCAGGCGAGGAGGAGACCTGGAAATCACATCATATGTAAGAAAGCGAAGGCAATACCAATTATTTTAAAAAGGCTACTAGGAAAAGTCTTGTAAATACAAGTCAATGGACAGAGAACAAAACAATTCATATGCTAAAAAAAATTGGATGGAAACCCATAATTACTTTAGGAGTTATGGTAATAAATTATTTATTAATGTAAATTATTTCACAGGCAAAGAACATAGAGGAAACTTGAGCAGAAGGATCATACATTATGTATAAAAAGGAATTGTAAAAATATTATAGCAGCCCTCCTTGTGCCGCCCCAGTTCAGGTTTGTCCGCATTTTAATTATAAGCCCTTACTTTCAGGGTTTAATTACTTGGCTGTTAAAGTCTACTCTGTACATAAAAGGGTTGTTCCCTGGGGCACTCTCTGTATTAATTTCTACAGGGTAAACCAGTTGGCTGTGTTGAGCCGGGGAGGACTAAGAGATTTTGCTTTGAGATTTGGTAGCTTTTGGTCTTTAAACTCAGCCACTGTTTGTCATGGAAAGTGGAAAATGATTGTGCGTTGCAGGAAAAGGGTGGCCGTCAGAGCTTGAGTGTTTTTGATTCTTAGAACAAATAAACGAATGAATCAAAATGAATGACAGCAATAAGAAAATCAGAGCTTCTCAGGCCAAATTTTTGGTCTCTGCCACTTTTTCTGTTTTGCAGAGACAGCCATTTTGAATGTGATCTTTGGGCCAGGTCCTCCAATAAGAGACTGCTCGTTAACCAGTGTAGGCTAGAATGAGATTTGTTTTCATTGAAAAAAAATTACATCCATATGTAAGTATGTGTATATATATGATTTTTTAAGGTTTGCTTTATTATTTTTATTTTTATTATGGTCATATGCATGATTTTTAAAAATCTCTAAAATAGTTTGGCCATATAGGGTATTTAAATTTTTGCTTGTGCCATTCATTGGTTTCAGGCAGTGTTTCAGGAATAATAAAGCACAGAATGGAAGTAGATGTAAAATGTGGTTGGCACATGATAAGTGTTGCCAGTGACAAGTGAAGACAGAGCTTCCCAGGGCTGCCTTCTTACCCAGGTTGGGCCGACTTGATGGGGAGGGGACCACAATAGTGCCAGAGGACAGGGAATGGCCACTGCCAGCCTGTCTGGGTGCCATGCCTTCTACATGAAGAGATGGTCAAGTTAGGCAGCCTGGCCCAACTGCAAGAGCATGACGTTGGGTCTACAGACTAGGTTGACGTCTGGGCTCTGTCATTTGCTGGATGTGTGTCCATGGGGGAGATGTGACATCGTTCTGAAGCCCAGTTTCCCCCATCAGTCAGATGGGGATTGCTGTGACAACCCACGAGATGAGTCACGTGCTTGGGATGCACATTCATGCTCTTTCTCAGCTTCAGCAAGGACCCTATTGGAGTGTTAGCTGATTAACAGTAAATATGCATTTATTGACAGTTTTGTGAAAAGCTCTGCCTGTTGCCAGTTCCCTCATCTGTTTAATGGCACCCAGCTTTGCTGTGCACATCAGTTGAGAGATGCATCACCAGCAGCTGCCTGTTTCACATGCTCTGTGCACATCCACAATCAGGATGGAAATCCAGAGGAGATGGACCAAACTGACCTTGTTGTCCCTTCAGAGTTCTTGTTGCCAGTGCAAATACTAGCTGTTCCCTGTACATTTATGAACGCCTGTGGGAGCTGGGGGGTAGAATAGGAAGTCCTGGTCAGAACCAGAAGGGCTGTCACAAGACCCTAGTCTACCCCGCCTTGTGCAGATGGTGAGATTGAGGCCCCTCTTCCCAATGCCCCATCTGGTGTGGTTTTTAACCTTGAGGATCTCACTGGGCACCTTTTTGTAAGAGCAAAGACTTCCCAGAAGCAGTGGCAGCTGCCATGGGCCACCCCAACTCTGCTGGTAAGGGCAGGGCCCTGGTAATGGCTCGGAACCCCACTGTTCGTCCTTAGTAGCCTCTTTGTCACCTCCCAGAGCCCTGCAGACCCGCCTTCCTTCTTCCTTGGATGTGGGGCCTGATGGAGCGTTACCTCTAGCCATCCGAATCCCTTGTTCCTTGTGCCTTGTGTGAGGAACTTGGTGTCCCGTGTTGCTGTCCCCGAATCCAAGACACAGCTGCCATTTTACAGTCCATCCCAGGTGCGTGGGCAGGACCTGAAGCTGAGGCCTGGCAGGCAAAGCCCGAGGACTTTTTGTTCCTGACACTGCTCTGAATTGAGTCTCCTTCTGGTCATACAGGCAAAGAGACTCTCCAGGGAGCCAGAGGCTCTAAAGTCCATTTAAAAACAGATGAGACGATTGTGGGGGAGCTCATGTCATTGCCCTGCTTGTGTCCCCCCAACCCCCATGTTCTTTTCGTAAGATCAGTTTAGCAAAACCGCCTTCAGAAAGACACCTCGGCTCTCTTGATTTTCCCATTGATGGGTTGGTGAGCTTCTCCCCAAACCAAGCATAGAGTCTTTGTGGCCCTGAGGCCAAGTTAGCACAACCCAACCCACAGGGCAGGGGAGAGATACTCATTGTCAGCACAAGTAGATAGGTGTGAAATGTAAGAATGAGTCAGCTGGTTGTGATCTGACAGCATGCTTGCTAATTGGGGCATTTTGTATCTTGGTCTGTACTTGAGGTGCTTAACCTTTTCTGGAAACCACATTCTGCTGTACTTATGTGACCATAAGGCACCATCGAAAACATAGCACAGAGCTCTCTAGGGCTATAAAGCTCCTCTATCTTTTGAATATATGAAGGTTTATAGTCCCCCAAGAATCTGGGGCCCTGGGAATTTTCCTTCAAATTTAAGGGTAGAAATGGAAATAAGAACATTTGAGGTCAGATGCCATTCGTATTCCTCTGAGTGTTTTTTTTGCTTCGAGCTCTAGGATCTGTGCACACAGCAGTCTTCTGCCCTTCTTAGTCAGAAGGTGACAGGACCAGAGCCTTATGAGTGCGAATTTGGGAATTTGAGTCCTTGTCTCTGCATATGTAGGCAACTCATTCTCCTGTTCTTTGTGGCATAATCAAAAGTCAGAAACTGCAAGCTCAGTCATCAAACCTCAGCTTGGAAGAGACCTTGGTCACCTAGTCTGTCCAAGACCGAGAGAACTGGGCCCAAGGATGCTTGTGTGGCTCACCCTCCCATCTGCAGGCAAAGGCTCTTGTGTGTTTACGCCACACACAAATGCACACGCTCTCATGTATGTATCATTTCAGACTTGTGAAGATAATGCTCAGTGGGGACGTGGAGAAGCTTTACATGCCCTAAAGGCTAAAGCAACAGGTGCAGCATAGAACTGAATGGGCTGGTGCCATGCTCTCAGGCTGTGGGCCATCACGCCCTGCTCAGGTCTGCCAGGGGCTTGATGTCAGGCTGCAGATGGATGGGGGGTCCTTCTGCGTATCTTTAGGACACAGCTGATGGGCCCTTGCATGTTCTCAGGGAGAAAGTGGGAGGCTTCACACTCATCTTGTTCACAGGAATAAGTTAGCTTCTAAGGCCTTTGCTAGTGGCTCTCCATCAAGAGCATGTGTAGCTTGAGAAGGAAGCCGTGAGAGTCCCCATCCTGTCCTGTGAAACCTCTGAAGGGTGAAGTGATCCTTCTCCATACTTCTTCCTGGAATTAGCCCAAACCAAAACATAAACACCAACTTTCAGTGATGTTATGAATTCAAATTTGTAGAGACCAGAATTGTCAACCCTCCTGAAGCTTCTGGGCAGTGGTGCTGGATGGTCTGGATGGTCTGGATGGGCCGTCATTCTGACAGATGTTTGAGAACTCAGTTCTCCATGTCATCTGCTTTCCAGAACCGCATTTCTCAACATTTTTGCATTGAAATAACTTGGGGAGCTTATTAAGATGCAAATGCCTACCCAGAGAGACTCTGATTTACCAAGTCAGAGATGGGGTCTAGAAACCTGCATTTTAACAAACACCCGCAAAGGATGCTCCTGTAGGTGGCCCATAAGCCACACTTTGAGAAATCCTAGTCAGAGAAGCCAGGTTTCCATTCCAGCTGGATTCCACAGAGGCTGGCACCCGGTTGCAGCTCTGGCTGAGTCAAGTCTCAGCTAGGAGAGCGTTTTCCAGTACTGTTAATTATCCTTATGATGACTACTGTTTTTGAGAGCCTACTCTATGCCCTGTATGAGATGCCTATTTAATTCTCATAATAGCTATGAGGAACTGAGTAACTTACAGAGCTGAGGTTTGAACCCAGGTCCTTGCCCTTTCCACTACACCAAGTGACTATTGCTCAGTAGACTCCTACATCCATGGCAATTGTGACTTGAAAGAGTTATAGTTGTTTGTGCAGAAGTGATATTGAATGGAGGGGGCGGGGGCACCCCGTATCCTCTTCTCGGAGGCCTACGGAGGCCCTTTGTATGGTGTGACGTCAGGGCCTAGCGCTTGGGGCAGTTTGCCATTAAAAATTACCTTCTATTCCTGTTTCTTTTGTCTGGTGATCTGACCCAACAAATCACTTTCTGTTCCCTGAGCGAATGCATGCGGAAAACACAGGGCTAAACATAGCCTTGATTGTTTTTACTTTTCTCATATTGTACTTCTCAAAGCGATAAAGATAGAAACAATTACAATATTATCTGCCTGCCGACTGAACAAGTGGCCACCTGGCTGGTGTTGATACACAATAGCAGTGCTTTGCTTTTCCAAAGTATCTTAGACATGACTCTGCCAACCCATCTCCTGGCTGAGTCACACATGGCCACATGGCCCAGGTTGGGCAGACGGTTCGGGGCACAGTCCCGGTTGGACTTACCTGGCCAAGGAAGACTCACCTTTGCCAAGGACAAAAGACGGGTGAGTCCCAGAGAACACCACATCCTCTTGTAGCTTTTATCTGCAGTTTGCAATCCACTCCCTCATTCAGGCACCACTGACTAAGGTCTGCTGTGTGCCCTGCTCTGTGCTAGGCACTGGGGAGCCACACTGGGGCTGTGCTTGAGAGTCTATGGCTTAGGAGGAGAAGTAGATGTGTAAGCAGATCAGTAATTAAAGTTCAGGTACATAGGTGCTGTACGATCATAGAGCTAGGAGAAAGGTATATGTTCAGAGGAGCTTTGAGTTGGCTTTTTAAATGAGGAGATTCTTGGTGAAAGGAGGATAAAGGCAGGAAAGAACAGTCTAGGCCTTTGCAAAGGTGTGGAATGTTCTTTGCAAAGGAGTGAAAGAGCTGATGTTTGGGAGAAGCTGCAACTTCTCTTCACAGTTAAAAACTGACTCTTCGAATCTTCCCTACAACAAAGAAATCTTACAGGCCATAGAGGCTTACTCTGTAACACAGAAGGAGTAGGTCCTGTAGGGATTCATCACCCAGCTCTGATGCCCCTGGGTTTTGTTAATCACCTCAAGGACCAGCAAGTTGGACTTCCAGCCTTTCTGCATATAGATCTTACCTGTGCTTGCTCCTGCAGTCTAGTTATTAAACTTTAGTTTTATAAAGAATCGGTGGTGCATAAGAATTACCCTTTTGGTTTGTCTACACAAAGCTGAGGGGAGGAGTTGTACTTTGTGGGCTGGTTCAGGAATTCTTCAAGGATGGTTTTGACTCTATATGATTCTTTTCTGACCTCCACTGTCATAGGAGGTTTGATACCTGGAGTGTAGGGTTTGTTGCGGGGAATGATGAAGAGATGGGCCTGGGTGCCAGTCTGAAATGCTTGTCTTCTTTCCCGGAAGCAGTGGCTGACAGCTGAAGTGAATGGGCCACAATAGGTGGGGGCTTCAGAAAGTTCTCTAGAGGCAGTGAGGAGGTAGGCCTGGAGTAGGGAGGCCCTGAGGGGTCCCTTCAAGAAGCACCAATGATCGCAGGCTGGCCACGGGAAAGGAAGGCAGATGGGAGGGATGGCGTGTTCCTGTTTAGCTGGCTCCCGATTCCCCTTTCTTCTATGATTTCCCTAGACCTGGGGAAAATTCCAGGCCAGTGGCGCAAAAATGGAACAGAAAATGGTATCCTCTGAGAGTGGGATCAACTCCTTTTCATGTCACGGGTTTCCCCGCGGCCTGGCGGAGACAGTCTGTAGTATGTCTCAGGCTCCATGAGCACCGGCCACCCTCGCTGCTCTGTGCCAAGCCCATTGGTTTCTTCCTCAGTCGGCCACATTCCTGGCCCATCTGGTGCCTCAGTGCCTTGTCTCAAAAGAGAAGTTAGTGGCCAGCGTTTTGTATGGCAACTTCCTGAAAACCCAGAGGAGCTAACCCAGCAGAGGGCGGGCTGTGGGCCCCCGCCCCGACCTTGGCTCACTTCCTGAGTTAAGCAAGGGCACAGCCCCAGTGGGCTTGGTGGTCACATCCCCCACATATTCGATAATACATTTTTTCTCATAGGACGTTTGGAGACTGTAGAAGAACAAAAGAGAAAAAATAAACTAACCAACCAGCTGTCTGCCAATCCACTATTAATATTTTGGTTTATTTCCTTCTTACCTTCACATACAACAGACATATTTTGCTAAGTAGGAATCACACCCTCTATACAGTTTTATATCCTGTTTCTTTATGCTCAGCTTTATATTATTAGCATTTCCCCACATCATTTAATATTCTTTGAAACTCTTCTTCTGCATGCTCTATGTTATTCCTTGATAATTTATTTAACCGGCCCCTACTGTAAGACGTTTTAATTATGTTTACCATTTTGCTATCGCTCATCATTTTGATGAACATCATCATACATAAATCTTCACTTTTTTCTTAGGATAACTTTGTTTTCTTTTAAATCAGATAACTGGGATAGTTGTGACTCTGTCAACAAGAGTTTATATTTCCTTTAATTTTACTTTATAGCTGGTCACGGTGGCTCATGCCTGTAATCCCAGCACTTTGGGAGGCCAAGGTGGGTGGATCACTTGAGGCCAGGAGTTTGAGACCAGCTTGGCCAACATGGTGAAACCCCATGTCTACAAAAAATACAAAAATTAGCTGGGCGTGTGGTACATGCCTGTAATCCCAGCTACTTAGGAGGCTGAGGCACCAGAATAGCTTGAATCTGGGAGGTGGAGGTTGCAGTGAGCTGAGATTATGCCACTGTACTCCAGCCCGGGCCACAGAGGCAAGTCCTGTCTCAAAAAAATTTTTTTTACTTTATATTAGTTTATTGGACGTTCAACTGCTGACTAGTGTCAAGTTGAAACTGATTTAATAGAATGGCGAATACCCAAAGGGAATGGTTTCCTTGGTGGTGAAGCATGTTTGAACAACCTAATGCATCTTGCAGGAAGAGGTACTTTGGATGATTATTGGAAGTAAATTGATCCAATCCAGTTGGAGGAGCAGATATTGAGACCTGCTGTGGTCAGGCCCTGGGAAATTTCAGAGATGAGATGAACGATGTATGATGAAGGAATTGGATGTTTAGCGACAGTCTTGCTTTGTTGCAGCTGGCTTGCCTGGGCTTTTGGAAGGTTTCTCTCCTGCATCTCCAGCTTCTGAGGCCCTCCATGAATACAGCCTCTGGACAGTTTCTACTAGTGTCCCCTGTCAGGGTCCCAGCCCCTCAATCTGTATCTCGTGACCTTGGCAGGATGCCCAAGAGGAAGGAGAACCACCATTAGCTCTGCCTCGGTTTTTCCTCTGGGCTCCTGGCCCTCCCTTTGGTCTGCACAGGTCATTCCCATTGAGTCAGTCAAGTAGCTGCTGCTTGTGACGCTCAGCTAGGGTGGGTCTGTTGGTGCCCTTTGAGGAGTGGCCACTGGTAGAGGAGATAGGTTTGTAGTCCTTGCTGCCTCGAGCACTCATGGGTTAAATCTCAGTTGTTTGCACCTGAGCCCGTCTTGCCTGACCCATAAACTTCTTTTTTTTTTTTTTTTTTTTTGAGACGGAGTCTCGCTCTGTCGCCCAGGCTGGAGTGCAGTGGCGCAATCTCGGCTCACTACAAGCTCCGCCTCCCGGGTTCATGCCATTCTCCTGCCTCAGCCTCTCCGAGTAGCTGGGACTACAGGCGCCCGCCACCACGCCCGGCTAATTTTTTTGTATTTTTAGTGGAGACGGGGTTTCACCGTGGTCTTGATCTCCTGACCTCGTGATCCACCCGCCTCGGCCTCCCAAAGTGCTGGGATTACAAGCGTGAGCCACCGCGCCCGGCCCCATAAACTTCTTAAGGCCAGGGCCAGAGTCAGGCTCACCCACAGTCCACCTCAGTGCTGCAGTGTAGTGAAAAGGGCCTGTGCTCTGGGGCCTGACTAAGCTGGGTTTACATCCTGTCTGGTGTTAGCTGTGTGGCCTTGGGCTAGTTGCTCAATGTCCCCCAAGACTTGGTCTCCTGATCTGGTCCATGATGGTACCTGCACTCAGGGTGCTGTGTGGATTACACAGCCCAGCTGAATGCTCAGTAAGTGATCTGCATTGCTGAGAGACCCGGCATGCATTTAAATACCTACCAAATATCATTTCAGGTTTCACTTCTATTCTTCTCTTGACTGACTGAAGCCATTCACATGTGCATGATTTATAAATATATATAGGCTCGAGAAAATAGTACTAACAGGTTGTTCCCTGACAGCATGGCATATTTCGTAACTTTGCTTTTATACTGTAAACTTGAATACAAGAACTATGTCAAATTTATCTTTGCATCTCCTAAAATTCCCAGCACGGTGCCTGATTCCATAGTAGAAAAACAATAAATAGTTCTTGACTGTTTCACAAAATAAAGGTTCGAGTGCAAATGTAGCATTTCATAGCAGGGTAGGTTATTTATTTGTGTATTCAAGTAAAGACCTGAATACATACGTTTAAGTGGTGCCCTTAAGTCTGTGATTTGTTCTTAGAGATTTTAATTGCTTTAAGTGAAAAATCGAGTGAACACAGAGAAAGTTCTGTGATTGGCAGCCATTGGTGACGTCGATGTTGAGCATTTTGACGGAGGTGACCTAAATCAGTACAAGCTCCAGCTTCTATTATCAGCAAAGGCTTTCAAGGTGGAATTGGGGTGAACTAACCTGGCAGTGCCCCAGCCATCTTTTGACCTTGGCCATCTGAGCTGTTGAGACATCTTTGGTTGTGGTCTTCTGCCAGGGCATCGAGTCCCAGTCTTGAGAGCTGCAGAGAACCCAGTGGCACTTAACAGATGTCTTGTCCCGACTCTATCACCAGCCAGGGCAGGGTTCAGGACAAGTTGGTTTCCCACCCATAAGATGAGAAACATTTTGGATGAAAAATATTGCTTTGGATTCTCCTGGGAGGCAGTGTGGTACACTGGAAATAAAACCGTATCAGGAGTCCCAGGGGTATATCTGGATTCTAGGCCCTGCTCTGCTTACAACTTCCAACTCAAAGCCTTGGGATTCACTTCTCCTCTCTCAGCCTCAGTTTCTCATCTGTAAAATGAGGTTGGACTGGATGGTTTCTAAGGGCCTTTTGGCTCTAAGATACTGTGTTTGAAACAGGCTGTTGGTGTGGAGATAATAAAGGGCTGGAGTGAAGGTCTTCTCAAATCCTGTTTTCTCCTTGTCATTTATGAACCAGAAAATGACAGATGGCGAGACCTGGACAGGAAATGCCCTCTTCAGATTGACCAACCGAGCACCAGCATTTGGGAATGCCTGCCTGAAAAGGACAGCTCACTATGGCACCGGGAGGCAGTGACTGCCTGCGCTGTGACCAGTCTGATCAAAGACCTCAGCATCAGCGACCACAACGGGAACCCCTCAGCACCCCCTAGCAAGCGCCAGTGCCGCTCACTGTCTTTCTCCGATGAGATGTCCAGTTGCCGGACATCATGGAGGCCATTGGGCTCCAAAGTCTGGACTCCCGTGGAAAAGAGACGCTGCTACAGCGGGGGCAGCGTCCAGCGCTATTCCAACGGCTTCAGCACCATGCAGAGAAGTTCCAGTTTCAGCCTCCCTTCCCGGGCCAACGTGCTCTCCTCACCCTGCGACCAGGCAGGATTCCACCACCGATTTGGAGGGCAGCCCTGCCAAGGGGTGCCAGGCTCAGCCCCGTGTGGACAGGCAGGTGACACCTGGAGTCCTGACCTGCACCCCGTGGGAGGAGGCCGGCTGGACCTGCAACGGTCCCTCTCTTGCTCACATGAGCAGTTTTCCTTTGTGGAATACTGTCCTCCCTCAGCCAACAGCACACCTGCCTCAACGCCAGAGCTGGCGAGACGCTCCAGCGGCCTTTCCCGCAGCCGCTCCCAGCCGTGTGTCCTTAACGACAAGAAGGTCGGTGTTAAAAGGCGGCGCCCTGAAGAAGTGCAAGAGCAGAGGCCTTCTCTAGACCTTGCCAAGATGGCACAGGTAAGAGCCCCGGCAGCCTGGAGTCACCTTGGTGCTCACTGGAGCCTCTGCTGGTTCTGGGCCGTCCTAGACAAGCGTAGAACGCCAGTTTCAGAAATACCCAGGAGTGGGTTAATTTCCTTGTTTTTTTAAATCCTATTCAAAGAAAGATTATTTCCAGTTGATTTTTAAAAAGCGTTTATTTCTATTTACAACCAAATATTCCCTTTCACTGTGAGCTCAGTGCTAGGGGTACAAGGGCAGGCGGATGGTGAGGGGCGGGGTGTCGGTGGGCAGACTCACTGGACCAAACACTGGTAATCCCCTCTGGCCCTTCACTGGAGCCGTCTCTCCCAGGAAGCCACCCCTGCAGCTGCTGCAAGAGACATTCACACACACTGGGATTCAGTGCCCCTTGGGTTATGCTGATCCTGAGATCAGGGTTGTGGGTAATGGTTTCCAAGAGCTAGTGACTGGGGGGAGCTTATTCCTTTGATTAAACTGTTGAAACGCGAGGCCATCAAGATGTTGTGATCAATATCCTCTGAGCTGCCTCTGCAATCATCCTTGCCCTTCACTGTAGAAGAAGTATCTGGCCACACACCCCTGTCACTTGGACTTTATCCTCTTTGTCTTGGAGCTCTGCCTTGTGCCACTGATCTTGGATATTGATTTGAATGAGATGAACTTGGAGTTAATACTCTGTCATCAGGAGCGTCTCTGAGCCTGAAAGTTGGCTGCATCTGGTTCTGGCTGGGGATGAGGAAGTGGTGCTGGCCCTTGGGACCTCTGACTCAAGGATGGGCGGATGTGATGGGACACAACACTGTTGGTTCTGTGTTCATTCCGGAGGCCATCAGTTGCTTAATGCCACGGTCTGACCATCATCTTTTCTGGACTTGTTTATATAAACATTGGTCTCACTGGGTTTCAAGGGTGGAAGATCTTCTTGTTGATGAGGATGGTTTCAGAGGGATTGAGGGGGTTGGCCTTGGTCACTCAGCATTATGGCCAGATCCAGGGGAAGCAGGCTCATCGTGCTCACTGTGTTTCGGGCAGGCATAGCTGACTTCCTTCCAAGCCCAATGTTGTTTTCTCAGTTGTGTCTTCTTTCCTTTTACAAAGAACATGCAGTTTCTCTTCATGGGGTTTTGCTCTTCTCTCCTTTAGTTCCTACTCCCAACATAGAGGTCTACCCAGAAAAGAAGAGGTGCCGGTGTCCTAAGTCTAAAGCATACCTGGCCCCAGAGTCCAAACTTTCTGGCCACCTTTGTTCAAGAGCCTGGGCACTGGCTGGGGCATTATGGGAGGGCAAGGTGGTGGTATGCTTGTGCCTCCCTGTGTCAGTGGGATCCGCTTGAGGGAGAGCCTGAAGGGGTGTGGGGCAGAGCTCTTGCCCCTTCTCAGCTAGTTTCCATTTCTTCCATTGTGGCTCCAGGCGTGTGCCAATCTTTTTGCTGTGTAGTGGAATGTTTTTGACTTTACTAGCTGGACAGGGATTGAACACATTTATTGGACACCAAGAGGAATTTCCCTTCTCCAGAAAAATTTAAATAGGTTAAAAGTCTGGAAAGGTGACAGATTTGGGTGACTTCTGAGGAAAACCCAGAGCCCCGAGTTCTGGTTATGATAATGGCTTCAGCTAAATTTTTAATGCTGAGCATATTTTATTACCTAATCAGCTAGATAGGTAATAAAAACAACATACATGTTATTGTATTTTACTAGCCACAGTTGGAATAACACCACTGGCATCATTGGAGACATTTCTTGACCTTGTTTGGTTAGAAACTATTTAAAAATATATTGCTCAGTGGGGCTGCGCCCAGTTGTATAGATGGCTTCATCGGCCCCAGGCAGGCCTCCCAGATCTGGGAAGGTGTGCGGAGCCTGAGGAGGCTGCTCTGGTTCAGCCTGTCTGTCCTTGGCCACCTCTTTGGCAGCGGGTCTCGGGCACAGGGAAAGTAGAGAGGGGCCTCTGGAAAGCGTGAGTGCCCAAGGCCTATGGCCAGAGCCCTGAGGCTGGGCCCGTGGATGCTGAGCCATGCCCCCACCAAGAGTCTAGACCCTGGTCAGCCCTCTCTCCATGGGGCTTTGCCTGCTTTGGCTCCGCCATCAGATGATTTCTAGCCTGGGGAGGTGGGCCTTGCTTTTCTGTGGGGCCCTGAGAATGAGGCCTAGGGTATCCCTGTGTATTTATCAAGAGCCCTGGTGAGTGCACGGCCTTGTGCATGGGAACCTGATGAGCTGGGCATGTTGCTGGTGTACAAGGACTAACGTGTTGCCAGATGGCCAGTGAGGTGAGACTACTGGCCACTGGCCACAGACCCCAGCCTTTGCGTGCTGTGGCTTCACTCAACATTTGGGACCACTGAGAAGGGGCTGGGGTCTGCTCCGCGTGCCCATGGAAGCAAGGCTTGGAGTTAGGCTTTCCGTATCTTTGGAAGGGTAGGCTGGTACCCAGGTGTGGCCCACGCTTCCTTCCGCTGGGCTCTGGCTTCTCTTTCGTGGGCCTTTTGATCTTGGTTTACACATTTGCCTTTGGGGGTGAGAGCTCCACTTGTGCATTCTTGTAAAGGCGCCCTTCGTATGTGGGTTCTGAGGCCAGGTGTGTGAGAGCCTCGGTTTAAAGCTGCAGAGGGCCTTTTCAGTTAGACCTTTGGAGCAGCTGGCCATTCTGAAAAGCCCCAGCTCCCCTAGAGGTCCCGACTGGGGCCTAGAGCAGATCTTGAGGGTGTGCGGGAGCACACAGGGGCTTCCCTCTGGCCATCATTCGGTGTGGCCTGATGGACTGTGGTAGCTGGAGCCCTTCCAATCCGCCAGCAGGAAAGGGTCCAGGGAGAGAACCTGAGAGAGTAAGAGGGCAGGAAGCTCTGAGGTCCAAGGCCCTGCTCTCATCTGTATCCACAGTTGAGTTCGGCAGGAGCAAGTGCCCTGGGGTGTAGACTCTGCTAGCAGCAGAGAATGTCAGGAGATGTGACCTCAGAGCTTGTCCATTCCAGTCTCTCTTGAGGAAACTGAAGTTCTCTTGGTCCCTGTGCCCATCAGGGCTCTTCTGGGCATGGTGTTCACTTTTGGATCTGCATTTAGAAGGTGACATTGACAAACCAGAAGGCCTCCAGAGGTGGGGCCGGAGACTGGAAGCCCTAAGCAAATTGCCTGACATGTCTGTGCAGCAAATGCCACCACTGCCACAGGACTGTGGGAGAATCAAGGGAAACAACGTGTGTGGATAATGCGCTATCCATATGGGTGTGTGTTTATGTATGTATGTGTGTCCACATCTGTTGATGTGCGTGTGTGTGTATCTGTATCAATATGTACACACACTCCCCCCAGTGCATTGGCTGGCACAGGCTGGGTGCTGACAGATACTCATGATCATCGTCACAGTCGCGGGACTTGGAGGGAAGGTGTGGGCTGCTTCTGGGTGCCTCCAGAGGCAGAAGTAGGAGCAGAGGGTGGACATTCCCGGGAGGTGCCCTCTGTCTGCTGTAAGAATGCCTGTTTTTCTTTATCCACTGTTTTTCCTGTGTTTCCATCCTCCTTTTCTGTTCATGCCCCTTTCTTTGTCTTGTTTGTTCATCTTCTTGCCTCATCGCTTTTCTTTTGTAAATGGGAAGGAGGCCTGCCCTGCAGCTCAGCTCAGCCTGCAGTCAACTCAGAGCCCAGGGTTATGAAATGGTGACAATTGGATTCGCCCCCCCTTGCCAGAGGAAGTTGGCCATGTGTGAGCATTCTCCTGTCTGTCTGTGGCCCTTGAAACTAGGGTGGAAATATCCCGGGGGCCTGCTGGCCACCCTACCCCTTCCTAGCCGTATCCCTGGGGCACAGCTGTCCAGTTAATGGCAGTGGGGGCTCTTGTCTGTCGGGGATGAGACGCACAGGGTGGGGTGTAGATATTGCTTTCAGATTGTCTTTGCTCATGTCTTCTTAAAACCCCAGTGCCAAGAGAGCAGGCAGAGATGCTGAATGAGGCTGCAGGTGAGCCGGCCATCTGGATCCTGAGTGGGGGAGGCTGACTGTAGCGAGGAAAGCCCTAATGGGGGAAATGACGCAAGGACCTAGTCCAGCAGTGGCCGCCCTCCCTGTACTTGTAATTACAACCACTTGGTTCCACAGAGCAAGTTGCCCAAAGGCAGCTCAGAGGACTGGCTATGCTGTGATCCCTGTGCAAGCCTGGCCCCGTGGGCCTCCTGCACAGCTTTCCTCCTTATGTGGTGTTTTTGGCCCTCCTGGCTGGTGTTCTCTGTGAGGCTACAGCCTTCCTTTTGCACAATGACAATGTCTGCCCTTGAAGGCAGGGCCCAGCCTGAGGGTGTGAGTTGTTTATTAGCAGGACTTTTGCTGACATTTTCCTTACTGCTTTTTTGAGACCTGGTTTGACCACCAAGCATTGGTTGGCTCCCAGCAAGACTTCAGCTATACGCGGCCATTTAGACATGGATCACATGTATGTGAGCAAAGATTTCAGAAAAAAGCAACAATTAAAAAATCACCCATTGAATGCAGTCCCCCCTGGGTGTCATAGTCCCTGCTGTATTTTTAACTCCAAGCTGATCAGCTTGAAAGAGCAACAAATTGTACTTCTCAACAGTGCTTCAAACAGAAGCAAGATGTTTGTGGGGAGGGGTCGGGATGTCGAAACAGAGGTTTGATTGATTGCAGCTGCCCACACACTGAGTCCCCGAACCTCCCTGAGCAGGCCTCGGAACAGGCAGCAACTGTTGTGTTAGCAGATGTTTGAGGGACTGTGAAAGCTGGCCAGGGGCAGTTTGGGGTAGAAAAGAAGCATGAGGTAGAAACCAGCATGCCAGCACGTCTTTGGGAAGCCTCTGAGAGCCGTGTTCCTGGGGGTGAGTCCAGGAGAGCTGGGTGGGTGGGGCCGCAGGGGCTGGGCAGGATGAGGGGTTGCTGCAGGAAGTTGGGAGAGCTCCTGCATACGCTCATCAGTGAGTGACTCGCAGCTCTTTGCTGGACAGGTCCTCCCCAGGTGAAGCCCCCCAGCCAGCTTCCACTTTCCATCTTTTATGCTGGTGGGACCGCCTTTGAGGGACAGTGGCCCTTCTTGGTCGCCATGGGGTTGGCTACATGACTTCTTGCGCAGGCATCCCCAGCAGCTGCAGGCCAGCTGTGCCTTTCCTTGGCCAAGTTCCTGTGTGTCAGGCCCAGCTTGCCTGCACCTTTGTGACTTTTCCTGTCCACCCTACCAGTGGCCGTTCGCCTTCAGCTGCTTAGGGTTCCCACAGCCCTGCACCCTCAGCACCCTTCCTCTCAGGGTGGGAAGCTGTGCTGATGGCAAGTAGAGGAATTCAGAGGTGGAGCATCCATTATAACACGGACTGCAGACAGTGTGAAGATCTGGTGAGAGAGGTAGGCATGGAAAGCCCTAGAAAGCCCATTGCAATGAAAGAAATGCTAAATACAAGTAAAGGCAAAAACTTTTGTGGGCAGGCACATGAGAGTAGTTGCTTCTGACTTAGAGATAGTTAGGATAGGCTTGAACAAAGGAAGAGAGCCTGTAAGACCTGGGCTGTCAGAGTTTAGGGATGTCAAGGGGGCAGCTTTGGGTGCTGAACTAGCATGCCTCCTTCCGTGCTCTTGACAGACATTGCTAATCAATCATGGCAGCCTTTTCAGGTGAACTTAGTGGAGGTCTTAGAATCCTCCTCTTGGCAGTCTTGGCAGCCATTGCTAATTGGTGGGTAATTGAATGTCATCCGCCATCTCTGTTCTAATCCATCCCCTCACTTGAGGATGAAGCCTCTAGAGTACAGGAAGAGTTGGGGCCTTACCCAGTCACATGGTGAGGAACCCCGGGAGGTGGGAACCTTGACCTCTTGACCCCAGGCTCAGTGCTCCCACTGCTGTGCTTGGTCCTGAGTTAGGACCAATCCGCTGGCCCTTCCAGAGAACTGATGCACATGGGGCATAGAGAGTGTGGCAGTGAGAAGTGGGAGCTTCAGAGTCAGATAACTGGGGATGTGTCCCCATTCTGCCACTTTTGAGCTGTGTGCCCCAGGCCTCATGTCTGTGTCTGTAAAATGGGAATGGCAGTGCCTGTTGCTCATGAGTGTGAGAGGAATCGTGTGGCATGGATCTGGCACACGGTTGGCACTCAGCAAATGCCAGCTTTGATGACGGGCCTGCTGCAGCCTTTCTTCTGTTGTTCCCATGGTAGCTCCCTCCGCACCCTCTGCTGCTCTGGGCAGTGTCCTGGGCTCTCCACTCTTGGTGGGCCGGGATCCTGCCAGCTGTGGCACATGCTGGCATCAGGCTTCCAGAAGACTAGTTTCAGCTCTAGTCCTCGTCTTCCCTGCTTCCCTCCCTTCTTTTCCCTCCCTTTCTTCCCTTTCATTTGACGGAGTGTTGCTCTGTCGCCCAGGCTGGAGTGCAGTGGTGAGATCTCAACTCACTGCAGCCTCCGCCCGGATCCCTCCTTTCTGTCTCTAGTCACAGCCCTCAGGTTGCACAAGCGATCTGCTTAAGGCCACTGGGATCGGGGCCGAGTGTTGACACAATAGCTTTGATCTCCTGGGGAAGAGGAAAATGGGAGTTCATCTGGGGACTGCTAGGGAGGCAGCTTTTAGTGCCACTTGCTGATTTCCACGCTTCAGTTGAGAGCCATCCTGAGCAGAGAATGTTTGAGAAGCTATGAGACTCTGGGAGGCCCCGGCTCTCTGAAGTAGGGGCCCTTTCCTAAGCCAGCTGCTCAGATGAGAGTCCTGGGCATGCTGGGAGTGCTCTTGGCTTGCCAGGCCCCGCTCTGGTGCTGGCAAAGAGGCTTGGGAGGCCCTAGCAGGCCCTGCCCTTGGGAGGCCACAGCCTATGGGCTGGAGGGAGAACAAGGCCTTACCAGCTGAGGCCTCGCCACATCTGAGGACATCGCCAGTCATGCTTCATGGAAGCCAGAGTAAGAAAGGCCTGTGGGTCAACTGGCTCTTGCCCCTTTGACTGGCTCAACTCCAAGGGCCCACAGAGGAGGGTTTAGAGAAACCCTCATGTCGTTTCCAGGCTTCTGAAGGAGAAGCGGAGAGCATGGGCTGAGACGAGGAGATAGAGGGCTGGTGGTAGAGCCGGGTCTCAGCCTGGAGCCCTGCCCTTGGAGTGAGCCCCATCCTCATCCTGGACAACTGATGGAACCTCTTCATCATTCATTTTCCCCATCCTCAAGGAAGGGTGGCGACACCCTCTCTCACTGCGTTAAATGTCTCATTAAATGAATTCATTTGTATGAAGCGCTTGGAGCTTAGTTCTGTGTGCCCAGGACACGTGCTCAGTAAAAGTTGGCTGCCATATTGGGAGTCACACTTCAGGAGTAAGGGGAGAAATTTGGCAAAAGGAGGGGCCTGCTGCTCATCCAGTGTGAACTGTCCTCCTCTCAGGAATTCTTTGTCTCTGCAGCGCTGAGGTTCTCTGCCGCATCCCTGCTCCCCCGTATCCCTGCTCCCCAGAAGAATGCCTCACCTGAGGGCGCAGCTGAGTTGTTGAGCGGTGCTGCTGGGGTATGAGTCCCGGGCTCTGTAACTCTGAGGGCAGGGTTTTGCCTTATTGCCACGTGGTAGAGGCCTCTCATATCCTAAGGGAAACAAGAGGTGCACTGTCGTTGGAACACAGCTGTGGTCAGAGTCAGAAGAGCTGGGTTTGAGAGGCACTCTGCCACCCGGCTGTGTGGTGACTGTGAGCCGGTTGCCCTGCTTCTCTGAGCCTTGGGTTTCTGACCATGCATGCATCTGCCCAGGTGTAGCCATGGGCGTCAGGTTATCTGGGAAGCCAACACACTGCAGGTTCCTAGACCTTGTCCAAGAGAGTCTGAATTAGCAGGTCTGGGGCAGAGCCCCAGTACCTCGGGGTCCCAGAAGCTCCCTAGGTGAGTCTGGGGCTTGTGGGGGCAGCAGAGATGGGCACATTCCTAGCCCAGTGACTCCACAGATGCCCAGGGACTAGTTTTGTGTCATTTGGAGATGGCATTGAGAGTTCAGGTCCCTCAGTCAGGAGGTACCAGCTCAGCCTGGATTAGGAAGGGCCTGACCTGGAGTAGGGATCCAGGTCCTAGGGCGAGTGCCCACTGAGCTGCTGTACCCAGCAGAGCAATGGTGTCCCTGCCTGCCAGTGAAACTTCCCATGCAGGAGGGCTCGGGGTTAACTTATGCTGAGTCGAGTACAAGGCGCTGCTTCAGAAATGTCTGGAAAGCCTGTTCTAGTACACAGTGTTGAACATTTCCGAGGCAAGTTCTCATGGGTGGGTTGTTAAGGGCAAGTCCCACACCCTGTTTGATATCCTGCCTTGTGTGCGACGGCAGAGTGAATGAATGACAGGAACCCTGAGTGCAGGGTAGAAGCATTAGCGGGTTTTAAGCAGGGGCGCAATAGCACCCCCTAAAAAGCTCCTTTGGGACAACAGTGAGCAGCACGGACTGTAGGTTCTGGGGGAGGTGGGGAGGCCAGGCAGGAGGCTATTGGCAAACATGAAGGTGGGCTAGACGAGGGTGGGGGCAGTGGAAGTGGTGATAGGCATAAGGGGCTCAAGAAATGTTCTCAAGGTAAAAGCAGCAGGGCTGGCTTCCAACTCACCCTAGTCATAGGCTTCACTGGGCAGAGAATCAATCATCCTAATCCCCAAAGGTGGCAACTTTCTTTAAGCTACCCTATTTAGTGTTTGCTCATCGTAAGTCCCTCTTGTTATCTAACCTGCAGCCCTCACTTTGACTATATTTCTTCTTGATCTGTTCTCAGTAGAACTGAAATCCAGTGGATCACCATGACCTATTTTGTCTCTGTATGAAAGTATCTATGGGACTGTCTTACCCCCTAGTCCTTGCACATCTGTGATTTGCTAGCCCAGCTGCTCCTTGCCACTGGGGAGGCCCCATTCCTTACCCTTTCCTGTCAGCCCTCAGTTTGCAAGCCTCTGACTCCTTTGCCCAAGCTTCTCTGTTCTTGTCCATTTGAAAGTGTCTGCCCATTCTGAACTCTGGGCTGGAGAAGGGCTGGGGGCAGCTTAGGGCCACAGGAGGATTCTTTCATGGTTTCTAACGCTTGTCACGCTGGATCTTGTCTCAGCTGTGCCACATCTGGTCAGTTTACAACAGCTGGGACAGCAGCTCCGGGAAACAAGGGGTCTGTGATGGCCTCCTCGATTCTCCTAATGAAGCCGAGTAATCCCCAGCTGGGCCTCAGAGGATGCAGCGAAAGGGAGGCCTGGCCAACCCCAGGAGGATTTTGGCATTCCCTGCCTTATTCCTGCTTCCTGATCTGGGACATCAGGAGAACGCCTCGTGGGAAGCCCCTCCCAGCCTGAGGTTAGCATGGTGCCTGCGGGCTGTTGAGAGCCCAGTGAGGGCCAGAGCAGGAAGCACAAAGAGGTGCATCACCGAGATGGGTGTGGGATGGAGACGGAGCTGTGCCCAGAGCCCAGCACAGGTGGTGCCTGACTGGGCCTTTTCCTGACACCATGCAGGCCGCTGGCCTTTGTGGGTCCATCAGTGTGAAGCCTTTACTTTAGCCCACTTCACCTTTGGCAGCGTGATCCTCTGTCTCCCCAAGCACTGCATCAGTAGAGAGTTTCTCCTGCTGACAGGAGCCCATTTATCTACCATTTTTGTGGTATCAGCCATCCAGAATTACCACTCTTTCTTGCGACTTCAAGCCACAGTCAAGAAATCAGAAAGCAAACGCCACACGAAGAACAAACCCTTTGCTGCAGTCCCCATGCTGGCGGGAACTTGGTTTGACTAGACTCAGAGTGGGTGTTAATTGCCTATTTATGGCCAAAAGATTAACAATGCCTCCTTTGAAAGTTAGACATAGTAGAGCTCTTGGATAATTCCTTTTAGGGAGGGGGAGGAGTGGCTTAAAAAAAAAACTCTTGGAAAACAAAAGCAACAATTGGTTGCAAAATATAATGCAACCACCAGAGGCTTAATTTGTGAGCAGTAACGGGAGCTCACATCAGTAATGTGTCACCAGAGGTCATCAGGCACCCCACCCTCTCCCTGAAGGGCCACAGACTGCATTTACTCCTCATGGAATAGTGGTGGCAGTATGGAGGCCCCGCTGTTTCCCTGCTGGAGCTCTGTGGGTGGAGTGGTTGAGGCAGGCCTCCTGGATCAGCCAGGGCCTGTTGGAGACAGAAACCAGCCTGTTAGATCCAGGTGAATTCACTGTGAGCAATGGTTAGCTAGGTTTCTGAAAAACTGAAAAGCCAAGAAGAGAAAACGAAGTATTAATATCATGCAGAAGCAGCTACAGGAAGCTGCTCCCCACATTGGGCTAGGGCACCCCAGGGCAGAGACTGCTGCTTGGCAGCGTGGAGTCCATTGGCCGCACAGGGCTAGGGCAAGACCTGAGAGGCAGGGGTGCCGGCCAGCTGGTCCCGCAGAAAGGGAAGGCGATGAAATTGGTTTTGTGAATGTTGGAAATGCAGCAAACGGGAAGCAACTGCTGCGAACGGAGCAGATTGCTCCTGCGGGTCATGCAGCATGGCTGGGTGACGGTGACAGCACAGGAAGCAGACGGGGAGATGCATGGCCGCCTCTGTCCCCGAGCCTGGCTCAGCTCAGCATCCTTCTGTTGAGTGCTGTCTAACGTTCTCCAGCGGGGCTGGAGATCTCTTCTAGCGCGTGTCGCAGCTCCGTCCTAGTTTGTTCTTCACTCAGCAGATCCTTGCGTAGAGTGTGCTGGCCACCTGGCATTCAGCTAGGCCCTGGGGATGTTTCTGCAATGCAAAAAGGGGGATGGATGTCATGCAGGCCTACAACAGGCAGGCAGGGCCCTTTCTGATGGTGATATTTGTGCTAGTGAGAATCCAGCAGAACAGCGTGGTTTGGATCACCAGGCAGGATGAGAGGAGGTGGAATGGGAAGTGGCCAGCTTTAGATTGGAGGGACAGGGAGGCCTTGTTGAGGAGGTGACACTGGCACAAAGTCACAGATGATGAGATGTGTTCAGCTTTGTAAAGATAGTCAGGGAGAATGTCCCTAGTAGAGGGAAGGCAAGCCCCAGAGGTGGGAGTGGGCGTGGTGAGTGTAGGGCACGGCGAGGCTGCGGTGACGGGTTTCTGAGTCGGGGGTGCAAGGGATGCTTGAGAGGTCGGCAGGGCCATCACGGTCAGCCTTGCAGGCTGGGGTGAGGAGCGGGCTTTTTGCCTGGAGCTCAGGGTTGGAATGCCGTCAGGGCTTTGGAGCCAGGATCTGATGGGATGCTCAGTCACCTGCGTTACCTGACTGCTATGCTTATTTTCCACCTTGGGGGTTTGACCGCAGACGGCTCCAGGGAAACTGGTGCAAGGAGGTCATGGCAAGAAGGCACATGAGGGTGAAAGCATACCAGAGAGACGCTTAGGCAGGGCCCCAGTGTTGGGGACAGGCTCAGAGGAAGTTAGTCAGGCACCTCTGCAAGTGCCTGTCATGGTGATGAGTGTCACCTCCCACCCTCTGTTGCTGGACAGTGGCAGCGAGTGGCCTGAGGCTCGCAGGGGTGTCTGAGTTCTCCCGTCCCATATCTGCACACACATCAGCCTGACTCTGGCTCTGGGAAGTGGCTCACTAACTCCTAATCCATGGGCCGGTGTTTGCAGGGCGTCCTCCCTCGGGTGTGTGGTCCTCACCCACCCTGTGATCCTCACCCACCCTGTGGGGGCTCCTCTTGTTCTACTTTTCAGGAAGAAAATGGAGTGCCGAGGCCATGTGCTCACTGGCTGTGTGGCAGAGCGGTGAGTGGGACCCACTCACTCTTTGGCCTCGACAGCTTGTGGGCCCCCATGTCTCCATAGGGCTGCCTTCCTGGGGTGAGCTCCCTACCACTTATGAAGCACAGGGCCCAGGGAAGTCTGGGATTTGCCCTAGGCTTTGGGTTCCCTGACGGTCAGGTGGGGATGGTGACATCCTCACGTGGGGCTGCTCCCAGCCTTTGGCCCAGGGCCTGGTACTCAGGCCGTGCTCAGAATGTGTGGCTGTTACTTATCACATCCTCGGGCCCATAAACTGATGGATGGTTGAATTCCTGGTGGCCCTGACTTCTCCTCCCAGCCCTTGAGCAGACTCTGCATTTCTCGAGCTATGAGCAGGTTGGTAAAGCCGGGCATGGGGCTCATAGAGAGGCTCTGTGGTCAGCACCACGGCCTCTCTGGAAGAGTGCTTTAGTTCTGCCTGGCACTGCAGTTCAGCTGTCCTGTTGTACAAGTCCGGGACATGAGGGAGAAGGGCCCAGTGATCTGGCGCTCTGCCACACTGAGCGGAGGTGCATGGACAGTGCGGGTTACATCCCTCAAGTGGACACATCCAGAATTTGAAACAATCCTCTTACTGCCCAAAGCAGAACCTTTGTGAACCATTTTTTGGTGACTTTGCTGAAGACCTCTGAGCCCTTGGCCACTGCCTTCTACCCCCCACACCCCCCAAAATGGCTTGTCTTGAATGACGGGCAGGAGGTCCAAGCCAGCCCTGCACTTTCCCCAGGCCAGGGGCCTGGCTGGCCTCCGCTCTCGGGCCTCTTGGCAGCTGCTCCGGAGGCAGCATCAGATGCCCTCCACTCACTTCCCTCCCTGAGGGGCGCCTTTGGAGTGACTGGCACATCAGGCCTTGGGAAGGAGTGGCAGGAAACCCTGGCATTCTCTGTCCCAGAAGGAAAAGGCCTATCAGTGCCCATACTTGGAACTTGGCACACAAGGGAAAGGTGGTTTGAGGGCTCACTGTAACGGTGGCTGTGCTGCGCCGTGCCCCGCCAGGCCTGTTCTGTGCACACTTGCTGGGCCCACTCATCCTCCATGAGGTCCCCTCTTGCCTCATGGCCCCTGGCCCCACTTATCTGCTTCTTTGCTCTTGTGCCTCCCTAGGAAGATGAGACAAGGAGAGCACCCTTGTGGGTTGCCTGGGCCTTGTGGTGCCTTTCTGGCTCTGTACCATGTGTCCCCTTGTGGAAGGACAGGTCCTGCCTGGGATGGGCTCAGTGCTGTGCTCTTGTCTGCCAGGCAGTTCTGACTGAAAGTGCATTGCCCGTATCCCCCTTGCTAGTTGGTAGCCAGCTTTAAACAAGCCTGATTCACCTAGAGAGTTTCCATCTCACTGTAATCTAGAACAGTCTTGGGCAACAGAATTTTCTGAGAATTGATGGCAAATAAACATGGGAACAAATACCCCTCGGCAGGGGAGCCGGTGGCTAGAAACACCCTGCTGTGGGGGGTGTGGTCCTGCTCAGAAACAGCTTAGGCCAAGGGGCGAGATGGCCGTGTGTTTGGGGAGAGCATTTCAGCAGATGTTGGCTGATTATGTAGCATTAACTGTTTGGCAAGAAAAAATAACTCATCTGAAATGGTGTGAGGTTAATTGTCACTCAGCAGAGACACCAGATCTTCAGCTTGATTCACACAGGGAAAACTACGAGCAAATATGCATGCCGGCATCTGCTTCAAACCTAGGACAGCAGGAAATGGAAGGCAGTGTCTGGCCTGGGCTCCCCTGCTAGGAGGAATCTGGGCTCCAGAGATAGGTGGGCCTGGTGTGGGGTTTGGTGTGCCCCTCACCAGCCGAGTAGCCCTGAGCAAGTCGCTGCCCCTCCCTGGGCCTCAGTGTCCTCCTCCCCATGCCGTGGGAGTGAAGCAGCCTGATGAGGGAGAGCTCCTAGAGCAGGCGGCTGTGCAGTACCCCCTGGAGAGGCTCAGCGCCAGGTCGGTGTTCTTGATCTTATTTTGTTGCTGCTCGTCATCTTCAAGAAGGGTCTCTGCTTCTTATGAAATCTTCCATTTGAGGCATCTCTGGAGGCATTATTCTCATTAGCTTGAGGGGCAGTCCAGTGAGGGACGGAGCAGCCCTCTGCCCTGTGACCCTGGGCGGGGCTGGGAGGCTGTAGTGCGAGAATGAGGAGAGTCTGGTGCCTCGCACCTGGAACAGGAGCCTCTCCCAGCCCTGCCCAGTCCTCCTCAGCCCTGTGGATGTGGAGACTCAGAGGGCAGCCTCTGACCACGCAGGTGGCGTGCCAGGCCACAGCTGTGGGCTGCTGACTGTTGGCAGGTGAGGTGGGGGAAGATTTGCAGAAGAAACTCACCTGTTGTATTTTCTTCTCCAGATAGCCCCATGAGGAAGGCACATCGTTATTCATTTTAGAGGCAGTGGCTGAGTCTTAGAGGAAGCAGTCCAGTGAAACCAGAACGCAAGCCACATATATAATTTAAAATTCCTAGTAGCCAGTCATTAAGAGAAGAAAGTGAAATGACTTTGAATAATATATTTAACCCAGTATTTCCAAAATACTATCATTTCCACATGTCATCGATGTAAGTAAATCATTAATGCACTATTTTATGTTCTTTTTTCGTACCAGTTTCAGAGATCCACTGGTGTGTCAGGTGACAGCAGGTCTCAGTTTGGCCTGGCCACTGCTCCATCATTCAGCATCTGCATGTAGCTTTGCTGAGTGGGGCTTTGGGGTATGGGTATAAGAGTGGGGGTTGGGGGTCAGCCTTGGTTCCCACTTGGTGCTGCCATAGACCCTTTTCCTCTGGAAGGGCCCAATGCCAGCTGGTAAAGGAGGGGCTGGGCAAGAGGCCCCTGCCTGAGGTGCTAGGTGCTCTGGGCTGTGCCCTCTGCCTTGGGTATAGCAGGCCCCAGGAGACCTGAGGACCAGAGCGTCTGGTGCCCACAGGCTGTCCATGGTGGAACTAGAGGTTCCTAGGCTCACCTGCTCCACCCTCCTCGTGGGGCTGGTCCAGGAGGCCCGGGGAGTTCACTGTTTCTCTGAGCATCCTGCCCTGGTCTCTGAGGCGTGCTTTTCTACTGTACCCATGCAGCCCTGCTTAGCCTGCTGTTCCTGGTGTGTGGCCGGGGCAGGGCTGGGGGAGATGGGAGGTGGCAGGAGACGGGGTGGTACAGGAAGACGGGGGCTTCTCATCAGGGGATGCTGAGAAGACAGCTTTGCAGCATGACAAGCCCTGGGCCATTTTTCCACGGTCGTGGTCCTGCATTTCCTGACTGGGCTGTGCCTTTGTCACCACACGTCCCCTGCTCGAGCCACTCCCGTCAGGTTCTACACAGCTGGCCAGCTGCAAGCCCTATCCATAGGGAGCCCTTCAGGGTGAGCCCCCACCTACTAGCACTCTGGCAGTGAGTGTGAGCCTCGAAGGTTGCAGTGGCAGGTGGAGGGAAGGCCCCAGAGTGGAAGGAATGTGGCAGAGGTGGCCTTGGACCAAGCCGAAGGTTCCAGAGCTATCCTGTCTCTGGGGCTTGGCAGCCTCTTAACCATAGTTTTCCTGGAAAATTGCATTTGTGGCTCTGGTTTGCCCCGCCCTTCTGGGAGGGATTCACAGGAATGTCAGGGCCTCTAGCTTATCAGCCCGGGAGCTTCAGGAAGGTGGCCCTGCCCACCAGGGGAACTTTCTGGGCCCTCAGGGTCTAGGCAGCCAATAACCCTGGAAGCTGGTTCAAATCAGCATGCATTGATTGACACCAGCTGTATACAACTGCCTGTGCCAGGGCTCAGGGAAGACTAGCATGTACAAGACCCCATCCTTACCTGCAAGGTAGGTGCAGGCTCCAGGGCTGGAGTGGAGACAGCTGTGTCTGCGTAGCCGACTATAAGCCGAGTCACAGTAAGATGAGCTAGTCTTGTCCTCTGAGGATCGAGATTCAATTCTAGATTAATCTCTTTGTTCAGCCACTATTTATTTACCTAGCATTTGCTGTGAGTCAGGCCCTTGTAGGCACCAGGGATGCAGCAATGGAGAGAACAGTTAGCCCTGGCCTCCTGTAGGTCACAGCACCAACAAGTCATCACTTAGAAACGTGGAAAGGGCCATATCACCTGCCCATGTGACTAACGCCCAGGGCTGTATCCTCTGAGCCTTGATTTTCTCACCCATCTAGCAGGATCCATAATAGCAGTTGCCAAAACGAAATAAGATGATGGACACAGGGCCTTCATGTCTCACTTAGTATGCATATGGGATTGTTCTACGAAGCCAGGAGTAGGAAGCGAGGGGCATGTTTTGGGTTCTGCCTGTCATGTGCAGGGCCTAGCATTGGCTCCTTTGCAGGGGAGCTAAGAAGCTCTCTAGTCAGGGGAACAGGCTTGGGCTGCCCCTCAGTTGGAGTGGAGAGGAGACACAGGCACATAGATGTTCCTAAGACCAGGAGCAGACAGTCAGGCTGGAACTGGGGTTGGGAGAGCCACCTGGAGAGTTGAGGATTTATTCTGTGGGCAGCCAAGGATAGCCCTGGGCAGGTGGCCAGGGACTTGAACCTCACTCAGGTGGTAGACAAGTTTGGGGCAGTAAGAGAAGGCTATGCCCACGCCTTTGGTACCCTTCAGTGGAGAAGGGGGCTGTGGAGCTGTGCACTGCCCACGCCTTTGGTACCCCTTCAGTGGAGAAGGAGGCTGTGAACTGCTTGGGCCTGAAGCCCTTGGGAATTTCTTGCTTGATTCTCAATGAGGGTCCAAGGGCCTGGTGCACACAAGCAAGGGCCACTGGCTGGGGTTGACCTCTGTAGGGCCAGTCAGGTGGGTTCTCCCTTTACCTTACCAGGAAGGGAGAGTTCATCAGGGAAAAAGAAGCTTTGTCAAGTTTGTCCTTGGGGAGCCAACCCGAGTCAGAAATCAGGAGCCGAGAAAGCCAGAGGCAACACTCCTGTATCAAGGAGCAGCAGAAAGAAGCTTTGGGACTTCCCTCTGGCCCCACACAGTGAGATGATGGGGACTTCTGCCCTGGGCAGCTACTTAACCTCTCTGTGCCTCAGTTTCTTGGTCTGAAAATTGGGTAAAAGCAGTGCCTACATACAGCAAGTGCCTAATCATTGTTTTGGAATAAGGGACTATCCCATTTCTGTGGCTGGCTGGGGTAGCCACTGAGCATGAGTACTGAGGGCTTGGCCTTGGGCACAGCCAGGTCCTGTCTTTTGCCATCCTTAGGTGACTTGCTGAGGGCCGGAGAGCTCGCTAGCTTTGTGCCATCTGTGTGGAGTTCTACCCTCAGAGCTGTAGCCCTGTGGATTTTGAAGACTTGGGGGCCTTGTAGCCCCTGGTAGAAAGGCAGATTGTGATGGCGGAGCTGGGCTTGGAGCCCAGGTCTCTGCCTTCCCTGCCCAGTGTTCAAGCTCCCCAAGCTGACCAGTTTCCTAGAGGTGAGCAGCATGCCAGGGTGCACCAGCCACCATTGGCTTTTGGCCCTGGAGGCCTGCTTTGGCTGGGGTTTTGCCCGCTTCCCATGAACACCAGGCACCCAGCACCTGGGAGGCAGGCTAAATATTGTCATGTGTGCCAGGTTGCTTTTGAAGGCTGCCTGGGGTAAGTGGGCCCCAGCTCTGAACCTCCCTTCAGGGACTCCATGAAGGTGCTGGAGGCTGCTCTCTGGCAAGTCTTGTGCTTGATCTGCTGGTGTCAGGCAGCCCTGGGGGCCAGCCCTAGAGGAGGTGCCAGTGTGTGCAAATTCCATCCCTTCTCAAGTGGAGACCGGCACCTGCTCACCACGGGTGTGTCTTGGCCAGGTGAGGCCTGAGCCTCAAGCTCCTCAGTGCCTGGTGCTGTGTGAACCTGGTGCCCAAGCTCCCTAGAAAGCATGGAGGCATCCAGGCAGCGCTGACTGCAGGGCCTGGCACGGTGTTAGCTCACCTAAACCTTGCAGTGTTCATGGGGTACACTGACGAACAGGGAGACTGGGCATAGAGGTGTCCCGTGCCTGGCTCGGGAGACCTGGGAGATTTGGCCCAGAGCCTCCTGGGTTGGTGGGAGGAGGTGAGGAGCAGTAGCATCGGTCTCTGGGGACTCCCAAGGGTAGAAGTACAGGGAATATAGGCTGCTGGTAGGTGCCCTGGAAGAAATTGAGCCCTGGGGTAAATGAAGGCCCATGAGGAACCCTTGTTAAAGGCCCAGTAATCACCATGGAAAGCTTCCAGCTCCCAGAGTGCAGTTTACCTTCCGGCACGAAGACATCACCTGGCAGCACGATGGGACTTCAGAACCTCGCTGCCCACCCCAGGCCTGCCGGATCAGAGTCTGTGTTTTAACAAGACCACCAAGTACATCGCGAGCTCCTTCAATATGGAAAGTGCTGAATATGGGAGATGGGCCCTCTTTGGGAGGCCATCTCTGGTTTGTCTTTGGTTTGGGCAGCCCTCCTCTGGCTCCTCTTGCAGCTGGGGACAAATTGGGCCTGTTCTGCAGAGGTGGGGCCAGAGCCTTACTTGGAGCTGCTCCAGTGCTGGCCTTTCTCTAGCCTCTGATGTTGGTCTCCTGCTCGCATTGTCTCTTTTCCTAGGAACGAGGGCAGTGTGGTTCATGTCAGGAGCCTTAGCCAGAGCTCTGTACCTCCTTTGGCCTAGGCCCCACTCCTTGGAACTTTGGTCAGCACACAAATGACAGCACTGATGGCTTTGGTCATGCACAGGCTTGCACTTTGTGTGTGTGTCCCATCCACCACTGCAGCTCTGAGAGGCAGGGATGAGGCTCTGGGAGGAGAAGCAGCCTGCCTTGTGGTCTTCTGGGGTCCACACTCACATGACATTGAAAGACAAGGACAAGAAGGAACAGGCTTAGATTTGAGACTTGCCCCTCAGTGTGCAAAGGACTCAGTGACCGTTTCTTGTTCCTGCTCTGTGTGAGACCCTGTTTCACCTGGTCTAGGCTTGTAGACAGGTGGGCAGTCCAGGCTTGAGGTGCGGTAACCAAGCAGTGGTGACAGCTGGCCCTTGAGGCCAGGGCCTGTACCTGTCTGGTTCTTTAACTAGACCACTAGCACCTACCAAGGTGTCAGTGGTTTCCCAAAAATCGATTGATTGACAGGATCTTGCTCTGTCACCCAGGCTGGAGTACTGTGGTGTGATCGTAGCTCACTGTAACCTTGAACTCCTGGGCTCAAGTGATCCTCCCACCTCGGCCTCCCAACTAGCTGGGACTACAGATGCATGCCAGTATGCCAGGCTAATTTTTAAGTCCTTTAATTTTTTGTAGAGACAGGGTCTTGCTATGTTGCTTAGGCTAGTCTTGAACTCCTGGCCTCAAGCCATCCTCCTGCCTGAGCCTCCCAAAGCACTGGGATTACAGATGTGAGCTACTGTGCCCGCCCTCTAAAAATTTATTGAATACATGGATGGGTGGATGGGTGGATGGATGGATGGATGGACGGACGAACTAACAAACTGAGGCAGGAGGCCTGGATTCTTCCCTAATGGGCACATCAGCTCCTCCATTGATGATACTTAGTAAGCAAGGATGACACCATTGCTTACTGGGGACAGTGTGGCAGGCACTGTGCTAAGTGTTTGTGTAGCTGCAGATTATCTTTATTACAGCCCTGGAAAGTGGGTATTATTTTGCTTGTTTTACGGAAGAGGCTGAGGTTCAGAGTAGTAGCCACGGTCACAGGACCAGCTGTGGCCATGAGGCCCATGCTTGTTCCACTCCCCAGGAGGGGGTCTGGGCAGGGCCCTGGGTACCAGGCCCCTCCCATCTCAGGTATTGTCCACAAAGGGGTCTGGTCCAGTGAGGGCTAGAGTCATGGAGCTGAGGGGTTGGCTAGGCCTGCCCGCCTTGCCATGGTAGACACACGAGGATCCCTGGTGTGAGGCAGCCAAGCAGCCGGGCTCACCGATCAGAGCCCAGACCTGGGATGGCAGCAGGGATCTCACATGACGTCATCTAGGGAGCTTGCTCTGGCCCCTGCTAGGCCAGCCGTCAGAGCCATCTAAGACAGTCTGAGGTGACAGTTGTCACTGTTCTGGATGAAGTAGGCTAAGATTGGATCATTACTGAAATCTGAAACTTGAATTTAAGTGGTGACAACAAGCAGTATCCAAATGGGGGCAGTAATGGTGGCCTTGGTAAAGCCCAGGAACCTGTTGAAGGAACCCCCTCGTGCTTTTGACAGGGCACCAGAGGTGTTGGGGTGGTGGTGGCAGAGGACAGTAAAAGGTCCCTTCCCTCCTCCCCACTGCCCTGGCCTTGAGGCCTAGAGAGACCTCGCAGTGCGGGACAGTGGCTGTAAGATTGTCTCAGAGCCCACCAGCTGGGAGAAGGAAAAGCACAGGACAGGCGCAGCCTTTATTCCAGGTGTCAGATCCTGTTTGGGCCCTTTCAGGAGGCCTGGCTTACAAGGAGAGCTAGACTCTGCCTTTTTCCTCTGCAGTTGAGGTGGGTTAGAGGGCAGCCATGGGTCCTTCTCCTCCTGGGCCTCTCTCAACCTTCTGGGGACCATTCTTATCACAGCATGGCCTGGGAACACTCACAGAGGACAGAGGTCCCAGTGTCTGTTGAGTTCTGTGTGGCATGCGACACACCTCCATTTAATATGCTAACTATAGATCTGCTGAGTGGACAGACCCCTGGAACCTCCTGAGTCAGGGACATTCACTGTACTCATGACTCCAGTTATGGCCATGTCTTCCAGGAGTGGTGACAGCTGTCACCTCAGAGAAGGGGTCAGCACACCATAGCCCACAGGCCAGATCCTTCCATTGCCTGGTTTTTTTTTGTTTGTTTGTTTGCTTTTTTAAATTTCAGTAGCTTTTGGGCTACAGGTGGCCTTTGGTTTCATGGCTTAATTGTATAGTAGTGAAGTCTGAGATTTTAGTGCACCTGTCACTCAAGTAGTGTACATTGTACCCAATATGTAGTGATTGCCTGTTTTTATAAATAAATTTTATTGGTACACAGTTCTGCCTGTGTACATACGTGTTGTCTCCAGCTGCTTTCATGCTACAACGGCAGGGTTGTGTAGTGGCAGAGCTGGGTCATTATGACAGAGCCTGATAGCTTACAGAACATAAATATTTACTCTCTGGCTCTCTAAGAAAAGTTTGCTGGCACCTGATCTAGATGACCTTACATCTCAATTTCCCCATTTGGAAAGTCACTGGATTTGCTTGGCAATTTCTCACCAAAAGCTAAAACTGGCCCTCGATAGGGCCCGGGAATGTGGCAGGGCTACAAGGCAGCCGGCTCGGCTGTCCCAGGCTCTGCCGTGGCCACTGTTGGCCTCACGTGGGCTCTTCCTGTGCCCCCCAGGTGATAAGCAGGCATGCTGGCGAGGGGGCTATGGGAAAGGGGCACTTCGTGCTCGTGAAGCTTGGCTAACTGGAGCCTTAGTATCAGGGCGAGTTGTGTATTCAACGGATCTCGGTGCACAGAAGTGTAATTTTTACAATGAAAACGGCATTCCCCTGGGGCATTCCTCTGGATGCACCAGCTGGGTTGCTTGTTTGGTCCCAGTGAGATGTCTTTTCCACGCTGTCTTGTGTTGCCCTCATGCTTGAGACAGTGTGGGCCAGAGCGAGGATGGATCGTTTCCTCTGCTTTCATTTGCTGCCTCAATTTCCTCTGTCTCCTGAAGCATTTTGGTGGGGCTGTTCCGCTCCATATGATGGAACAAAACCCAAACGTGAACAGCCAGGGCAGTACTGGGCTTCTTGCCACTAAAGACAAACCCCTAGAAAGTTCGCTCTGGGCCAGGCACAGCGGCTCATGCCTGTAATCCCAGAACTTTGGGAGGCCAAGGTGGGTGGGTCACTTGAGGTCAGGAGTTTGAGACCAGCCTGGCCAACATGGCAAAACCCCGTCTATACTAAAAACACGAAAATTAGCCGGGCATGGTGGCGCACACCTATAATCCCAGCTACTCAGGAGGCTGGGGCAGGAGAATCGCTCGAACCCGGGAGGCAGAGGTTACAGTGAGCTGAGATTGTGCCATGGCACTCCAGCCTGGGTGACAAGAGCGAGACTCCGTCTCAAAAAACAAAACCAAAGTTGACTCTGGCCTGGGACCCAGAAAACTCTGTCAGCCAGGTATCTTCTGGCCCCTTAGGTGGACAGCCAGCTCAGAAGTTGCTAGAGGAGATGAGCTTGTGGTAATGGAGCTTGGCCCGGCAAGGTGGTTTTGCAGCCACTCTGTGAAAATAAGGGTGGGGATGGTTGGCTCCGATTTAAAAGCCTCAGCCAGCCATGGTTTTATCCTGTGCCCCACCTCAAAGTTAGGCAGGGGAGGCTGTCCCAGGGCAGATGCTGCCATTGTCTGAGAAACCTGCAGCAGCCAGCCTGGAGCCAGGAGGCTGTTGCGTGGGCTGGAGCATCTTTGGGGACCCAGAAATGTGTTAGAAAGTTCTTACTGTAACCAAGAACACTTCCACCACTGCTGTTAGCTCTGGCCCTAGCACTGGCCTGTTTTGAAACTGACAGTGAAAAAATGAGGGGCAAGGAGGAAAAGCTGCTGATCAGTTGTGTCTCTCCCTTTAAATAAAGCTGCTCCTTGTGGCTCCCCTTAGTCCCTCCTTGGTGAGCAGCTCTGCTCAGACTTTAGGCCTATCATGGCTGAAAGCAGGTAGGCTAGAGGTGGAGGGAGTCACGATTTTCCAAAGGGTAGTTAGCTTCAAAGGCTGTATGTGTCCTGCAAGTCCTGTCAGTGTACACCAAGCTCCCACTATGTGCAAGATGCTGGCAGAAGGGGTGGGTGCACGTCAGCCACCATACCTGCCCATCCCCACCATCGCCATCCCAGTATCTGGGACACAGCCACTGTTATTGGCATTTCAGGTTACCACCACAGACACAGAAGCACAGACCTAATTAAATAACTCACCTAGGGCCATGGTGCCAGTTCCACACAGGTATTGGATTTGAACTTGGGTGGTGTGGCTAGCAGTCTGTGTGCTGAGCCCATGCAGCGCAGCCTCAGTGGGGGCACAGGGAGCAGGGTTTGAGGACCAGCAGGCTGGAGAAGCTTTGACAGGTGGACACGGGGAGCATGGGTGGAGGCAGGAAATGTGGCCTTGGTGTTCCATTCCCAGGCTGTGGCCCTTTAGCTCACTGCACTGCAACTGTGGCCTGGGTTGCCGGGGTGAAGTACAGGGATGTTGCTGGAGGCACCTGGCCTGCTCCTAGGATCTCAGCTTCCTCCACATCCCGTGTGCACCTTCCTCCCTCTCTCCCACAGTAGTTTGCTGTTCTCCAGGACTTGTATGGATGGTTCTCAAAGGTCCAGCATAATTAAATAGATCTCACTAAGGTGACACTTCTCCAGGTCTAAATATGCTTGTGTCTCCTAGAAGGGGTGGAGAATACCCCTCTTAGCCCATTTTGCATGTATGAATGGGGGCCACCCACTTGGCAAAGCAGCCTTTGAGAAACACCAGTAACATGTTACCAGGGTAGGGATGTGGCAGTGGGCAAGAGGGTCCCCCTTGACATCTATTCAGAGGTCCATAGCCTGGGACCCCTGCTGAGGTGACCTGGGGTGCTTCTGGTCCTGAAACCTCCTTGGGTGGCATTGTGTATGGCAGCACCGAATATGGCCAGAGGCCTCCGCATTTGCCAAGCAGGATCCCTATCCCCAAGCACACCAGTGTTTTCCTTAGTTTCTTGCGTAGCAAAGCCCCTCCCCTGGGCTCTTGCTCGCTGCCCCTGTCCCTGCCCCAGACTGTCTGTCGGGTGAGCCTGGGAACTGACCTGGTTCTTTGACTGTGGGAGAAAAGTCACCAGTCACAACCAAGATGCTGCCAAAGTGCCCACCCAGTTCCGTGGTCTCGGTAATATTTGTGGTTAGTATGACCTACATATCATCACAGCTGCTTTCAGTGGCCGCATAGAAAAGCGAGCAAGTAGAAAGGAACCTTCCTGGCTGCGGAGAAGCTGTGGAATAGGCTGGCTGCGAGCAAGGCCTTTGGAGCAGATGGAGCTGGTTGCGGCTCTAGCTGTGGGACTTTGAGCAAGTCATTGGATTTCTCTGAGCCTGTTTCTTCATTCGTAAAATGGGCATGAAAAGAGGGAGTTAAGTGAAATGTCTGTCTCATGCTCAGGGCTAACGGCATACAACAAATGCTCAATTCATGGTAAATGGTTAATATTCTTGTTGGTAGAGGGCACAAACACTTGTATATCAGCTCAGGAGTATGTCAGTTTCACATTCACTGACATTTACTGTTTCTACTGGTTAAAAAATTAAGGCATACATGTAAAAAAGTTTGAAGTTCAGAAGACAAAATATATAGTTTGGAAATGTAAAAGCACAGAAATTTAAATTCCTCTGAAATCCACCTACAGAGATAATGATCTTTAAATATTTGGTGTAGTTCCTTGCAGTCCTTTTTCTGAGCAGTTATAACGCTGAGAAGTGACTCTTGACACCCTTTCTAGTCCCAGGAGTCCGTGGATTCCACAGGTGCAAATACAGATTTTAAATCATCATCGTCTACCAATGTGTGGAACAATGACAAGAAATATGAATTTTTTGCTTTAAAAGGGGGAAAGAAACACGAGTTAAAATATATGAGCTTAGCACTGGTTTCTTACTCTATCCAATATGAAAAGCAGACACAGTTTTTTTTTTCTTTTTTTTTATCTGTATACTGCCATTTCTTATATATATATATATATATTTATTATACTTTAAGTTCTAGGGTACATGTGCACAACATGCAGGTTTGTTACATATGTATACATGTGCCATGTTGGTGTGCTGTATCCATTAACTCGTCATTTACATTAGGTATATCTCCTAATGCTATCCCTCCCCCCTCTCCCCACCCCACAACAGGCCCCGGTGTGTGATGTTCCCCTTCCTGTGTCCAAGTGTTGTCACAGTTTTAAAAAAAACTCCTGGCTTGTGCAACATAGAATTGAATTATTTTAGGCTGTTCAGTTTCAAAGACTGTGAATGTTGATGCTCTTGTATCCTTAGTTTGTAATAATGCTATTTCCTCTTTAACACCACAGAACACACTCCATCAGCGGGAGGGCAGCACATCACCTATGATTTGATCAACCCCGTTGTCCCTTCGGGAGGGTCGTGTTATCTGGCCTTAGGGGCTGGGCTGGCCTGGCTGTACCAAGCACAGTTTGACCAACTGTTTCCAGCCTGTCTGTGAACAAGAATCGTTTCCAATATTGGTCTCTGCCATGGACACTGGAGCAAGGGTGCTGATGGGGCAGTGCCCTACTAGTAGTTTGGTTTTGTTCTTAACGAATAGTCTATATGCGAGTTCAGGGGATCTGTGTTCTCTGTGGCATTGTACCCAAACCAGCCCTCCAATAGGGCCATGGCGTCGGGGAACACCTGCGCTCCCACTACAGCAGGGCTCCCCGGAGGCTTTGGTCCTTTGATCATTCAGAGCATGCTTATCGTGGGGCCTGGTGTGCCTCCAGACTGCGCCTCCACAGCGGGAGTGCCTGCTCTAAGTGAGCAAACCTAGACGCCTCTTGGTTATGTGTCCGCCTCTCAGATCTTGGGCCTTGCCCTGTTCCAGTGGGCAGAATCCAGGCCTCCTCCTCATTTCCTTTGTACTCATAAAGGACCCATGTTCAGGTTTCTCTTTGCCACCTGTTCAGTGTGTCTTTCTGGGACCTATTGTATGCTGGGTACCGTGCTGGTACCGTAGAGCATTAAAAACAGAAGCAATGCCCCATTGCCTACTGCTGGATGGATCCCGTTCTGGGGCTAGTTCTGTTTGGTACGTACCTACTGTGTGCACATACTGCTCTTGGCACTGAGGACTGTGCGGAGCAGGATGGCCACGGGCCCTTCTCTCTGGCAGCTTCCATCTAGTGTAGACAGATAGACAATATTAGGAGCAAAGCAGATTATGTTGGACAAAGTAAGTGCTGCAAAGACAAGGAGCATGGGTAATGGGACAGAGGCGACGAGCAGAGAAGTAGAAGGATCTTCCACGTGGAAGGATGGCATGAGCGACCTCCAAGGCTGGCATGTGTGGGAGAAGCTGGCTGTGGCTAGGGCAGAGGGACCCCAGCAGAGAACAGGCTGCTGGATATTCATCTGTGCCTGCTGAACCCCTGCCGCAGTCAGGAGCCCCAGTTCTGCCATTAAGCAGTCCCTGGATGACAGTGGGCGTTGCCTGGAGTGGCCATGCTCACCCCAAGGAGAGGCCATCTCCAGAGCCCCAACGCTGGGCAGCTCTTCCTCATTCCTCGGCATCCCATGTTTCCTGCTGGTATCGCCCTGAGAAGCTTCATGGGATGAGATGTCTTGGTGGGGAAAGCCAAGGAGGTAGCAAGTTCAAGGAGCCCCTCGTCTTCCTATTGACACCCAAGAGGGTGTGGCTTTCCCCAGGCCAGCAGGTCCTGACACTGACCTGAATTCATGTGGAAATGCTGAGCCTCCGAATGGCCTCCTGCTGTGTGAGACTGGGCGGTGTCGAGGAGGTAGTCCCAGGGTGTGGGTGGGGAGATGGGAGATGAGAATGTCCTGAAGCTAGCCTTGTCACCTGAATGTGACAGGACACTGTGGTCAGTCCACCCTCTCCAGCCAAGAGTGTCCAGTGTGGAGTGAAGTTATGAATGGGCCCCTAAGCTGGACCTGAGGAGGCAGCCCTGGGCCCTGGAGCTCGAATCTGTGTTGCCATCTTCTAAAACAGGATTGTCCAGAAGCCCATCACCTGTGTGCCCCTGGGGCTCCTGTAACCTGGGCACTGCTTTGGGACCTGTGGCTCACTGCAGTCTTGGCTGTTGGCAAAGCAATCATTGTGTATTTCCTGCCTGTCTTGCTTTCAAAAGGAGACCGAAGGGCCTGGTGTGACTTCCCCCATGGAGCTCCCCAGACCAGACACAGACAGGGCGAGCAGAGGCATGCTGGGGCCTCCTTACCTCCTTCTGGAAGGGGCCTGCTCACAAACCCAGGGACTCGGAGCTGGGGGAGCAGAAGGTCCCAGGCCTCAGGAAGGCCAAACACCTACAGCCCTACCCACAACACCACTCATGTCCGCAGAGCTGTCCCTTCCTCTGTAATGGAAGGGAATGGGTTCTGCCAGTACCCGAGCTGGGGGTGGGGACCCTGGCACATGCCTGGAGTCGGGCTTTCTACCCTGGCCCTGGGCAGGGAAGGCCACGGGGAGATGAATCAGAGGCGGATTCTGCCTTCCAGTAACTCCTTCTTTGTTCTGCTGTGAGTGGAAAGTCAGCCCTCACCATCCGTGCTGCCATCCCCATGCCTGCAGACCTTTGGGGAGCCAAACACCCGCTCCCTGGGAGCGCCCTTCCTTCCCATCCTTGCCAGCATGGCCACAGACCAGAAGTGGCCCTTCCCAGAGCTGATGGTCCAGTGTGGTCCAGTTTCGGTCCTGATGTGGAGAGAGGAAGTCCGCTCAGACCCAGGGGTTGGGAGGGCCAGGCCCCAGGCTCCAGGTCCTTTGTTTGAAGATTTTTTTCTGAGGACCATAGCGTTGCATGACGATGACAGTCGCACTTCTCATGGCTGGGCACAGCGTTTCATTCACAACGTGCATTTTTCTCACTTAATGCTTCCTAATTATTTCCTTTGGCAATGATAGGAGCCTCTTTCTTTAGGATAGCAGCTGAGTTCCCAGAGCCACAGTTTTTCAAAATAAGGAGGCATGTGGCAGCCTAGCTTGTGGCTGGTGTCCAGCAGATCCCTTAATGGCTCTGAATGCCCATCCTCCCTGCGTCCTCAGCAACCTGGCAGACTTCGGCCCAGGAAGGGTGCTGATTGGAGCTGCCTGGTTGGCTTCCGGAAGGCTACCAGGTGGGACCGGGCTCCTGGAGCTCTCCAGCTGTTTCTGCACAGCACTGGTCAGTATAAAGAAGCTGGAGAATCCAGCTGGCATCAACCCTGAACTGGGCAGCAGGTGTTCCAGACCTGGCCACACGTGGACTCCCCCATCTGCCCAGCACCTTGGAGGTCCCAAAGTGCGTTCTTGCACCCTGTTCATTTCTTCCTCGCAGGATCCCTCTGAGATAGGCTCTGCTTGGGCCATGTGGATGAGGAAAGCAAGGCTCAGACTGGGAGGGTTCTGACCAAGGTTACCCTGAGAAGATAGTGGTTAAGAGAGGGCTTTGACCCAAGTCTGTCTGGCTCATGAGTGTGACCCCACTGTGCCAGCGAGACCCAGCTGGGCCTCTTTGCCCTACAGATGAGTGCCGTCAGCCAGGCCAGTACCCTGGCAGGGGCCCGCAGCCCATCTTGCTCTTGCAAGACCTCTTGAAAGTGTAACATGGAGAGTGAGGCCTGGCCATCCAGGACCCTGGCAGTGCCTGGGTATTTTCAGCTCTGTGAGATGCCCCTGTTGAGTCAGCATCAGGGTCCCCAAGCCAGAGCCCTCTTGGCATAAAGGAAGCTGGTTGTCCCAGCCTCAGGCACAGCTCTTCTGGAAATCTGGAGGACATTACTTCCTGGCTGGCCTTGAGCTTAGGGCTTCATCAGAGAAACATATCAAAGCCTGTGGGCTTCTCCCCATTCACTGAGCAGGGATAAAAATCGTATCAAAATAGTTTTTGAAGAGCAAGACCCTACCAGTGTCATTGGGGCACATGAGGTGAGGCAGGCAGCCCTCAAGGCTCTGTTTAGCTTAGTTATCTGCAGAGCCCTCAGGGACCTGGTTGAAAAATGCTGTCCTGGCCTCCAGGGCACGTGGGTCCTACCTCTTAGGGCCTGGCAGCACAGTCTCCTCCTGGCCAAGGCATCTGGGTGCACAAGGGAAGGTAGGGCCATTTTGTCTACAGCTCCTTTGATTGGTCGAGCACACACCAACACAGGATGTTGTCTGCCTGTGTGGGCTGGAGAGGCAAGAGGCTCCTCTGTCCTGGGGACAAGCCTGAGGGTTCCAGCTAGGAGATTTTTGCCTTTCTGTGGTTTGCTTTGCTCGGCCGTTCCTTGGGTACTCTTGCTACCTTCCATATTGAAGGAAGTGGACCCCGAACTGAAGCCAGATAGGACAGATGGGGAACACTGCTGCTTCAGGCCCTCCACCACAAGGCTTCCTTGTGTCATTAAAATACATACTGTCCTTTCCCACTACCTCTGGGACTGGTGTTTGTTATAGCCCTGGAATGTGAGCACCAGGAAACACTGAATGTCACTCACCTCCTTGGACCCCTTTCCTCTGCAGGTGAAGCCACTGAGGCCCAGAGGAGGGAAGTGGCTGGCCATGGTCACCCAGGGTTATCACCGTGGGTGACAGGCTGGGACCAGATCTGAGTGCAGCTGTGGACCGGGCCCCTTCTCCCCAAGGCTGTGGCCACAGCCTCCTCTGACATCCTCTGACACCTGACAACAGCATGAACTCAGCCCTTCCCGGTGCTGCCCAGGGCCTCAGTTTCCTGATCTGTGAATAGGGCATGAGTTGCTTGCTCAATTCACCCCTGGGCACGGCTGGATGTGGACATATTGTGCATGTGGTAAGACCCTGGCTAGTCCTAAGCACTGGTGTATGGTTCACACCTACTGAGTAGAAACAGACTCTGGCTAGTCCTAAGCCCTGGCATTATGGTTGACACCTACTGAGTAGAAACAGTTGGGAATTGATAGCTTTTCCCTCTGCGGGTTTTCATAACCATTGCTGGACACTGGCAGGGACAAACTTGGGAAAGTCTTGGGACCCAAGTGGAAGAGAGGACTGTAAATGAAAAACTAGAGGGGATAATTCCAGCCTCAAAAGGATGCTCATTCTTACCACGCTTTGATGTTGGCTTTGAAATTCTCCAGGCATGCCCTTTGGAAAGGGACTCCTGGAGGGCAGGGGCCTCCCTTCCTGGTCCCTGAGTTCACGTTGCTCAGGACAGCACCTGGTGGACCACAGATACTTCACAGATGGGGGACAAATAAAGGAACCAGCAAGCAAAGGCTGTCTGGGTTGAGAACCGCCCTCAGTCGCAGTTGTCCTGACACTGGGGCTGGCGTGAACGTTCCAAGCCCAGTCATAGTAGACAGCAGGGGTGGCATGTCCCTGCCATGTGCCAGTGCCTGGTCACTGCCGACCTGAGGCAGGGGCTAGACAATCTATGGGGCTCTGCTGACCTTGACCCTCCAGAGCAGGCAGGCCCCAGGGCCAGAAGTCGGCTGACAGTCTCCACAGTGCTCCCCTGAGGAGGAAATGAGGAGGCTGCTGGGCCTCGCTGTTCGGGGCTGGGGGCGGCAGGGGAGAGGAGCAGGAGGAGTGGGGTGCATAGTCCAGGTCCCTGGTGCCCGTGTGCGGGCTTGTGATTCCGTCCAGCAGCTGGGCTCCCTGCTACAGTGCCTGCAGTTCAGCAGTGAGGGGCCACAGCATGCCTTTATACTGCTTGCCCTGGCAGCCCTCTCAGCTTCATCCCTGCCTGTCCCATTGGGACAGCTGGGAGGACAGGGCAGAGCAGGCTCAGGAGGATGCCAGGCAGCACCCTCTGCTCAGCTCCGCCCCTCCAGCCTCCTTCTGCACCTTTCGGAAGGTGCAGAGGGAAATGGAACACGAGGGAACTGAGTTAGAGCCCTGGGGCCTCAGCTCCTGGAGAAGGCTAGCAGCAAGGCTACAACAGAGCCTCTGAGGGCAAGGTGGGGCTCTGTCTCCCTGTGGCACAAAGGGACAAACCTAGGCTGGCAAGGACAGAAGGCTTGGCTTTGCCCCTATGCTGAGTGCAGCGGGCTCCGCTCTGCCCCTGCCTTGCTGCCACCTTTGCTGCAGTGGCTTTGGCTTTGGGGTGGTTTGGGCAGGAAGTGGCCTCAGAAGGGAGGTTGGGGGGCTCCCAATGTCTGGCGTGGCTAATTCACATGCATGGAGCCTCTCGGTGTGACCCAGTGCCCTTGAGTCCTCGCATTTCTCTTTTGTTTGTTATCTTAGGGTTGCTTTCATTCTCATTGTTGAAGGCAAGAGGGGGGTTCAGAGTTTAGGGCACAGAAAATCCACTTTAGGATGAACCCTTTCTTTTCAAGCACATTTCTCTCAAAACAAATGGCTGATGGCAAAGGAATATTGGCCTCCTAGCAGGGCTCGGGACATTTGTACTGGGGAAATAGTCTGGAAATTGGTCATCTGCAGAAGTAGTTTTCCTTCTGAAGGAGGAATGCATCACTTGGGGAGGCATTAGGTGGAAGAAAACAGCGCCTCTGGAGTCCTGGGGTTAGGGTTCAGCTCTCGGCTTCGCTGTGCTCTGGCCAGGGAAGCTTTGAGCCGCAGTGTCCTCATTTGTAAAGTGGAGATGAGAAGAATAACTTGCCTCACAGGGTTGGTGTGAAGATCACATAGGGCCAAAGGGTGTAGAGCACCTAGCACATCTGGCCACACTGTGGGTGCTTGGCAGATGGCAGCTGCTGTCATCACCGTCATCACCATAACCACCGTTACTTTCACCATCACAAGCACCACTGCCAAAACCACTAGCATTGTCATCATCCAGTGTGGAGGGTCCAACTGGAACACTTAGAAGACCCAGGCTCATGCCTGGTTCTCAGATTCAGGGTAGACGACACCTGTCCCGCAATGACCTGGGCCTCTTTTACCTTTGGCCTCCTCCAACTGATAGAGAGTCTCCTTGGAGGGAGAGGTCTGCCTCCTTACTGCTTACTCTGGGAACAGGGCAGAGCCTACAGTATCGTAAAATTATCCTATACGTAATTATATTACTAAGAATATCCCGGCTCCATTAGGGAGATAAGTCGTCTGATAGATAATTATGTCATCTGTACCTGTCGCCAGCTTGTCTTGTTATGACGTGAGCTTTTACTGCTAGAAATATCTAGTAGATGGCCGGAAATCTGCAGGCAAAGTGCAGCGGGAGTGAGCCTGCGAGGAGAGGGCCTGGGCAAGTGACCACCCTGGGCCTCAGAGTTCTTATCTGAAAAATGGGAACAGTAGTGTCTTCCTAAAGGCACCATGGAGGCTTAAAATGAATGGCACATTTCCTGGGACTTATGTATATTTGGTTGCTTATGGGGACTTATGTATATTTGGTTGCTTTTGGGGTCTGAAGGAGTACAAAGAATCAAGTGCACACTTCCCAGTGTGTGAGGGAGACCAGGGACACCGCCAGCCTGAGTTCTGGGTAGGGCAGCTCTCTGGCAGTAAGCCCTCCATCTTACAGGGGGACACTCTTCATGGAAGGCGGCCTTTATCCAGCTGTGAGAAAGCAGACTGAGGCTTGATCTGGAAGCTCGTTTAGAACTGGCATTGTCCACATCCTTGCAGTGGTTGGGATTTTGGCAATACCCTGTGTTATGCGACGGAGGGCAGACATGTTGGGAGAAACAGCTGCTGACTTGCCTGGAGGTGGGGCCGGCCAAGCCTGCTGTTTCTCTTTCCCACCATGGCTTTGATGCCTGGGCCAGCCTGCCCTGTAGCACCCTCTCTACCCCTTCCCCCATTCTGCTTGGTCAGGTGGGTGGTCAGAGGGTGCCAAGCTGGTCCAACAATAGCAGGAAGGCCTCTGCCAGGGTTAGTTTGCTGCCATCTACTGAGGCAACAATATGTTTTCTTGGAAGACATGGAAACTTCGAAATAATCCAGGCTGGTTTCCTTACTCCCAGGTTAGAGGTTGAAGAGGTAGGTGCAGAAGGTTCTAGCTGGAGCCCATACATTTCAGAGCTCGAAGGGACCTGTCATTATGTAGCTGGTGAAACTGAGGCCTAGAGAGTTGCAGTCCTTTGCCCTGGGTCACTTAGAAAGTTAGCTGATGATGGGGCAGTGACCAGACCTGGCCTTCCACGGCTGCTGTTGCCTGCCTTTGGCAGTCTGCCCAGCAGGCCTGCAGCTGCTTCTGCAAGTCAGTAGGATACAGCTCTCATCCCCTGCCAGTTCCATCCTGTCTCCCGCAAGTGGCTCGCTTGTTGTGGCAAGCACTTTCTACCACCAGCCTCTCCAGTGACGCTGCACATTCCTTAAGGGCTGGGACGGTGCTTTCTCTTCTCGGGGCGGCTTCCCACAATTGCCAGTCCTGGCCAGACCCCTTAGCAGCAAGAGGAGCCCTGAACAGGCGGGACGGGTGGACTAGGTCTGAGTTCTGTTTCATCTGTAGGACCTCGGGCAAGTTACTTAACCTTTCTGAGCCTGTTTGCTCATCTGCAAAGCAAAAAAGAGCACCTTTAGGGGCTTGTTGTTGGTGCACGCACAGTGCCTGGCCCATTGTGAGGGTGTGGTGGAGGGCTCTGCTGTTGCATTTCTAGTGGGTTCTCCCTTGTGAAGCCCTATGGCAATTATTCTTGAGGTCTCATGGCATTCCTATGAGGCAGGCAGGACGAGGTCATTATTGCCATTTTACAGATGGGGGAGGCTCCCAAGGAGGGGGGAGATGTGTGATGATGTTATGGCAGGTGGTGGAGAGCCAGGCCAGGACACAGCAGGCCGTAGCCCATCCTCCCCCAGCGTCCCAGACCTCCCCCTCCATGGAGACTGCAGGCTTGTGGGCACCAGGCACGCTGGGCTGGAGGCACCCACTGCCCATCTGTCCCTCTCCATCCTGGAGGTTTCCTGCCCAAGGTTTGGCCCTCTGCTGTGCCCAGGCCTGTGGTCTTGAGCGTGGGGTTTTCCAACAGACGCTCCCAGAGCCTTGGAGCCTCGATGTGTCTTGGTTTCCTCCCAGAAGCTTGGCTGCTGCAGTGTTCCCAGAGAGAGGGTTTTCTGGAGGAGGCAGGGCGTGCCATTGTGCCCTGCAGGGCCAAGCAGATTTTCAGCATCCTAGGAAGAACCAAGAATGCAGAAGTCTGGGGGTGGTGAGGCCTCAGCCAGCCCCATGGCGTCCCCAGTGCATTTCCTGTTGACTCTCCCCGTGCCCACACCCACTTCCTTTCCCATCCCTGGCTCTGCCCTGAGCCTTCTGCTGGCTGATAGCTCCATGTGGCTACTGACCTGCTTCATGCACACGGGGCTGTTCTGGGCTTTGTAGGAAACAGTGACCACAGGCCCAGGGTCATCCCTTGAGCTGTGAAGCTCCTCCTGTGTCTGGTGAAGCCGAAGACATTTTCCTTGGCTCATCTCAAGCAGCCGTCTTGGGTCTGCCCTCAACACTTCAGTGAGGTGCCCTGGGGGTGGGGGTGACCCCAAGGGAGACGTAGCCCCCCCACCCCGTGGGGTGACATGGGAAGGGTACAGGCCTTCCCTGCCCTCTGCTGCTTCCTAGCTGTGACACTGGACACATACCTTCCTCCCTGAGCCTCAGCTGCCACATGAGTGCGTTGGTGACATGCATCTCTGCTCACACTTGTTTTGAGGACAGTCCTGCTAGTGGAAAGCTCCCGCATGTGGTGGAGTCTCGGCGACAGCTTTGCCTTTCGTCTCTTGCCTGCCTGTCTACAGGGAGCTTCCAGTTCCTTTGGAACTTCAAAATGTACAGATCAACACTCTGCTTGAGACCCTGAAAAATCTGATTGTCGCAGCTTGGGGCGTGGGGTTTACGAGTAAGAGAAACCACCTGAGGCCTGGAGCCTCGGGGCCGCTCCTCAGACACAGGGAGATTTGCAGTGGCTTTCTGTGCCGTTCATTCAAGTCACTTAGGCTCAGAGTCCCCATTTATGAAATGGGTCTAGTAATAAACTTGAGAGCTTCAGGGCAGTGATACACATTAAATGAGATGATAGTTTCCCATGTGCTTGGCAGAGTGCCCAGCACAGCCTGACCATCAGCACATGCAGCCCCGATGCCTCGCTCTGCATCCCTTCCCAGTGTGTGCTGCTCACCAGTCCTGCCTCTTCACTGAGTGTGGGCTCCTCTCAGGTGGAGGCTGTTCTCCTTCTGCTCCCAGTTCCCATCGCCTGGTGCAGCGTCTGCCAAGGGAGGGCTTGGTGCCCAGGAATGGCCCGGCCAGGAGGCTGGCTGTGTGAGATTCCATGGATGGGGCCTCACTTAGAACCTGGAGAGGTTGACACCCATACACCCACATTTGCCTCTTTGCTTGCCTCGGGTGCTTCTGCAGTGGGCAAGAGATGCCAGCAGTTTTCCCAGACTCCCTGGCATCCATCATGGCTGCTTCTAGCCTCCCCTTAAAGTAACGGGATGAATCACCCCAGTATTGCAGGCTCATGAGTTAGATAAGAAGGGAAGGCAGAGTTCACATAAGGGGGTTGGGTGGAGGCCAGGTCTCCCAGCGCAGGAGGAGACTGGGCGAAAGAACGTCACAGGGTGGCCATCTGAGTTGGAGGGCAGGGATACCGAGGGAGCCATAAAGCCTTGCACCTATCGGGAACCTCGTCTCGTGTATTCCAGAGGCTCCAGGCTGGGAGCAAAAAGACCAGGGAGGAAACAGAAGGCGCCGGCACAGCAATGGGAGGGCCTTGGCTTGGGGTAGATGGTAACAAAACGGTTCCGTTTGTTCTGCGATTCCTTACACGCTTGGCTGTAGAATGGCACGTTTCTCCTCCTCTCTCCTGTCAGGCATTGGAGGCCTAGGGAAGATGTTTGAGCCCATTGCGGGGCCAGAGCAGATACAGCCCATCTGTATTGAAGCCACGATGCAAACATTCTTGAAGGCACATAGCAAATGCCTAAAGAAAGCGAGCTGCACTCACACAGGCAATCGGAGGGAGAGACACTGTGATGTGGAGTGACATGGGGCTTGTGGGTCTGTGGAGAGCTGTCCTTCATGGGAGGATCCCTGACTCCATCTGCTAGATGCTCATTGTTCCCCCTCCCGCAGTCATGATAAGTGGTCCTCAGCTGGGGCAACATTGCTGTGGTCGAGAACCACTGACTGGAGTGAAAGGCCTTGACCTCCCTGGTGGCTGCAGTCCCTGAGGCCCTGTTACCTCTTTGGCCTCAGACAGGAAAGCTGATCCTTCTGAATTGGGCAGTGGCAAAGGAGACGCACCTTCTCGGTGCCCACTCAGCTCAAATGCCATGCAGTGTGGGGTGGAGCTGGGCGACAGGGCATCCTGTTACCTGTAGACACAGAGGCCTGCTGCCCCCTGGGACAGGCTGTTTACCTTTATTGGCCCCACGTTTTCCATCCTGGCTATCCCTGAGTCCAAGTCCCCAGGAGCTAGGAAGGATGGTCACATGATGGTTTCCTGGCGCACTTCTGCCAGCCCCCGGGTGATGCTGGGGTCTCCTGAGCCCCTCGAATGAGGCCAGGCAAGCAGGCGTTATGCCAGACAGCCGCCAACAGTGTGCGTCGCTGCTTTCCATAAGAAAAGGCGCCTGAGACCCACTGCCAAAGCACAGAGCCATCTTGCCCATTAATCAGGATTTCAGGATTCTTGGAGTGATCTTAGCAACTGCCTGGCAAAATCCCTACTCAATTTACCCTCACCTGTCTGCCTTCAGTAGAGGCTGGGAAGGCTGTGGGTGGAATGGGGGTGGGGTGGGGAATGCTGCTGGCGTGGGCCCATCTTGGGCCCCTAGAGCCTGTCTCAGGGGCTAGGATTTTGCATCTCTCAGCAGGGCCTGAGGGGGCACTCTGAATTAGTGTTATTTTTATTATTGCTCTCAATTATTATTGTTCTCCATTTGCAATTTTAAAAAATTAAAGAGAAGAAGGGATTTTCCCAGTTACTATCTTGAGGAAGAGGCTGAGAGAGCAGATACGTGGTCTTACCACAGAATGGCGGTGGTGGCAGGGCCCACTCTGCACCTGAGGCCTCCGGGGAGGGCCTGAGTTGCCCCGGCTGCCCCATACTATGCCGAGGGCTGCGACCAACTCCTTGTGGCCACAGGTACCCTGGGCCCTTGCTTGAGGCTAAACCTGGTCATGACTTTGCTGCAGTCCCCAAGGTGACCTCTGCTGGGTGCCCTTGCCTTGTGGCCTGGCTTCAGCCCTGCAGGTGACAGTCATGTGGCTCCTCCCCCTGGCATTCAGGGGGAGAGCAAGAGGTAGGCCCCTCAGAACTCTGGATGTGGAGGGGCCACCATCACCCATTTAGGGAGAGATGTTCTCACAGCACCGAGTCCTGCAGCAGAGGGACTGATGTGCCGTCCCCTTCCGTCTCCCAGCCTACTTGTCAGAGCAGGCTCTGGCTGGAAAAGCCAGCCCAAATGGCCCTCTTCTGCCTCCCTCCCCCATGCCCATCCCTGCTGCCATCCCCAGGACCCATCTGCCCTTTCAGGTCCCCTACCCACAGCCATCTGGGAAGGAAACTGACATCCCAAGCTTCTCTGAGCACCCCAGGAAGGTCACCTCTCAGGCCTCCCTCAGTGGCAAAACCCTTTGAGTGGTACATTTCTGAGCTGTTCCTGCCAGGAGGAAACCCTGGTAATTTGGAGAAGGGTTGCTGAATGCCAGGCAGGTCAGCCAGAAGTGATGTGCATTTCACTGAAAGAACAGAGTTGCCACCCACATCTTCATCCATTTCTAGGCTAGGAACTGTCCTGGAATTCTAAAGGGAAAGGAAGGAAGGAGGGCAGGCAGTGAGCAGCCCCAATCCCATCTCTGGGGGTTCTAATTGGCCTTTGCAGAGCCAAAGCTCCTTGGTTTGCTGGCAGAGGACGTGAAGGGGCTGTAGCCACTGTAGTGCTATGAGTTGCGGTCTTAGCTGTCACTGGGTAAGGGCTGTGTGCCATGAGTGTGCTAGCCCAGCTAACTCGGTGAGCTAGCTCTCCTTATCGGCATTTTCCAATTGAGGAGTCAGGCTCGGAGGGGCCAAGTGACCAGGCGGTAGACAAATAGCTGCAAAGTGGCTGGGCCTGGGTACCCTCTTCCCCCAACTATAAGCAGCTCAAGGTCTGGTGGCTTGTGGCCCACCAGGTGCCCTGGGAGCAGGCACCAGGTGGTGAATTTACCTGAGTCACATCCTTGTTGGAGCAAGGCTACGTGAGATGGCCCTCCCCAACCCTGCCAGTTTTGCCCTTTCTTCCCGAGCAGGTGTGGAGGCCCCTGGCATGAGCAGGAAACACTAGAATGTTCCAGAGACCCAAGGGACCAGCCTTTTCTGGGGACAGATGCCATGTACAGATGGGCCCCTCCAGCCTCTGGATGCCCTATGTCTCTCTGAGGATGGGGAGGTGGTCAGAAAGGGCCCTGTCTTCCTAGCCTGCCAGCCACTCCAGGAGCCGCCCAGTGTGCACAGTCGCACCTCATCTTCTGAGCCTTCCATCCTCACTGCTCCCTGGGGCAGCCCTGGGGGGGAAATCATGTTTTTAATTAGCCTGGTTCGGGATGGCGGCTCTAAAGCTCCGGGCCGTGAATGCAGCCTCTTCGCCTTTGGAATCCGCTGCCAGTGGACACAATGTAGCTGTAGGAATGAAAACGAGAGAGAGAAAGGCCCACAGGCTCAGATTTTTAATTGGCACTGTCCTCCCAGCCCTGCACCCGCCCGCTGGCCCTCCCGGGGCTCTGTTTGGGCGGCCGGGCCCGGGCGGCGAGTGATGGAGCCTTTCACAGCTTCAGACTGATTTAAGTGGACCTGTATAGATTCCTGCAGCCGCGCTGAAAGAGCCAGGCGCAATCACCGCGCCGAGAAACCCTGGGAAATTTATCAGCCACCTGCGCGTCGTGAATAGGGAGAACTGCTGAGGGCCCTGCCGAGCCGCCTGGGCTTCAATGGCCCCACAGCCCAGCCTCACAGAAGAGATTTTTCTAAAGCTGCAATTAATTTTTTTCCCTCAATCAATTGGAAGTTGCTTTCTTGCTTTCAGCTGGGTGAGTGCGATCCTTGATTCTGTGATTCTCCCTTAACCTGAGCGTTCCAACAATTGATGTTTCTCTCCAGAGATAGAGAGCTGGCTTTATTTCCTGTCGGCCATCGAGGAAGAGACTTTTTTGTTTGTGTTTTGTGTGTCCTTTTCGTGCTCTTTTCTTCCTTTAAGATCATCTCAGGCTAACAGTGAGAAAAAAGGCATATGTGAGTGATTCCGCCTCGACAGCTCCCACAATACCGTCAGGAATGTCCGTTTTTCTTGCTTTCATGAAAACACTGTGGGGTCTCACTTAGAGGAGACAGTGGTAGAGATGAAAGAAGGAAGGAGAGGAGTGCACGTAATACGGAAAGGAGAAAGGCAGTCTTGCCGGACTGCCAGAGAGCCGTGTGCTGCAGCTTCAAGAGGTTTCTCCTAGACTGACCTCCACCCTGCAGGAACAGTTATGGAGACAATTCTTGGCTCCTATTTAATTTTACAATGAGAACTAATTCCACTGCATAAGCAGAGAAGGCCACCCTTCCTGCCTGGAGTCACTGTCTTAAAGCTTCTGTGATCAGCAGTTGCATGTGCCCCTGTGTCTCGGGGATCCTAACTCACAGAGATTTCAGGTTCCGTGTTCACTCAGGGACATTGCTACCGAAGGATGTTAACCATTCTGGCTGCTGTGGCTGTTGGGCCACCGGGCAGGTTCTGCAGATGGGAGTCGTCAGGCTTGAGAAGGTGACATCTGGGCTATGCCAGGCTGCCCTTCTGTTTTGGCAAAGTCACTGCCTTCACTGCCCCACCTTTGAAGCTGGCTTGCTTTTGTCACAACCACCCTGGAGAGGTGTTGGTATGAGAGTGAGACCCATCACTGTGGACGTGTTCACAAGCATGGCGCTCTGGCTGTCCTCTCCTTTCCTGGAGCCCGTGCCTTTGTTAAGATCTCTAGGACCTGCTGGCATGGCAGATTGCCCATAAAATCTCTCAGCAGGGAGGGCTACTGTTCTTGAGGGTGGGAGACAGAAGCGGCCGCCCTGTGGCCTGAGCCTGCCTGGCACAGCCACTGACTACAGTTGTGGTGACTTTCAGTTAGGGCTCCGATGGCTTGTTCTTCCTCGAGGAACACTCACGTTCTCAGGGAGGGCATGTATGCACACGCATATGCATGCACGCCATTTGTTCAGTTGTGTACCTGCTTTAGGCTTCCGGCTCTCCAGCTGGGTGACCTTAGCAGGCTCCTCAGCCTCTCTAGGCCTCGGTTTCCTCAACTGTAAACTAGCATCACTGGCACAGGCCTCCTGGGGGTTCTGGAGGAACCAGTGAGTCACGGTGTGCCAAGTTCCTTTTGCAGTGCCCAGCACATAGTTAGGGTCTAGTTCATGGGACCTGTAAGTCTTATCAGTGCTTGCCGTCTTAATAAGACCCACCTGTCAACACCTGGGACAGAGGGTCAAGAAGGGGCTCCTCTCTTCTCTGGCTCCCAAGGAAAGGGGCCTCTTGCAGGTCCAGCGGATCCAGTGTGTTGGGGGTGGGTGGTGCTTTTCCCCTAAGGCCATGGTGGTGGCTCCCTCGAGGATTTTAGAATCTTATCTCTGAGTTCCCTGTGACTCTCGGCTCCCCTTTTCTAGTGAACATGGGCCTCAGTGATGACACATGGTGTCTGGCAGTTCCTTTTTGTGGTAGCTACTTGCTGATAGAAGGAGAGGCACCTCCCCAGTGGGTTCTGTGCTTTCTCTGAAGCACCAGATGTTGGTGCCAGGACAGAGTCGGCTCATCTCCTAACTTGGGCTGAGCCAGTGAGGGTCTCAGCCAGAGGCTGGGGCCCTGCCCTGAAGCTGGTCTTGGAGTAGTGTTCTCACTACTCCACCACATCTCCCTGTCAGGTGTCACATTGGGTTAGAGAGACGGGACTTATATGTGCAAGAGGCTGAGCCACCCCAGGAAGGGTCCCTGGTGGGTAAGTTCGGGGTGAGTCTCCCCACATCTCCACCCAATAGCTAAGCAAGTGTTTGGTTTGCCTCCAGGTGAGAAAAGCCTTAGCAAATGCAGTCTCCAGCAGGTCCTCTGGGGCTCAGGGAACACCAGGGCCCCACACACTTTGTCCCCACCACTCACTTCTGGCACTGCGGGTGGGGCCAGCTGAGCCCAGAGGAGCAGAATGTGCCCAGGAATGTCCTGCCACACCCACCACCAGTGGGCATGTCTATGGCCAGCTGCCCTGCTGGACGTGCTGGGACGTGCTGGCCAAGCCTTGCTGGTCTGCCGCCTTGTCCTCGCCCCTGAAGGGCTCCAGTAGCCAGCGAGGGCCAGCATGGCCTCCCCTGTCCCCAGCATGCCTGGGATCTCTGCTTTCATGGACTGTTTGTGGGTGGGGTGAGGTGGTCAGTGGTTCTCCTTGTGCTGAATCTGACTGGGGCTGCTCGTGGGCAACATGGGCCACTGCCTCTGTGGTGGTGCAGCTGGCACCATCAGGTGCTGTTCAAACCCCTCTGAGCCCCGAGCTGCTTGTGATCTCATTTCAACTCCATGCAGCCCCTCTAGGGCAGTTTTATTTCCCCATTTTACAGATGGGAAAAGAGAAACTCAGATTGCGTAACACGCCCAAGGAAGCACCGGTCCTAGTGTTTTGTTTTGTTTTGTTTTTGAGGTGGAGTCTCGCTCTGTCGCCCAGGCTGGAGTGCTGGAGTGCGGTGGCGCGATCTGGGGCCACTGCAAGCTCCGCCTCCCGGGTTCATGCCATTTTCCTGCCTCAGCCTCCCAAGTAGCTGGGACTACAGGCACCTGCCACCATGCCCTGCTAATTTTTTTGTGTTTTTTAGTAGAGACGGGGTTTCACTGTGTTAGCCAGGATGGTCTCAATCTCCTGACCTCGTGATCCGCCTACCTCGGCTTCCCAAAGTGCTGGGATTACAGGTGTGAGCCACGGCACCTGGCCCGGTCCTAGTGTTGAGAGGCAGGATCCCACCCCAAATGGATCATCATCTCAGTCCTTCATTCAGCCACCTGACCCTGTTTTTCCAGGCATCAGGGATGCAGCCCACAGAGGCACTCAGACAGGGAGGGCCCACCAGCTCCTGGGTGTGGGGGGCTCCAGGATGGAGAGCGAAGTTCCCTCTGCCTGGACAGAGAGGCTCCACAGAGGCTTTAATAGGGCTAGGGTGGCTGTTTCAGCTGGGCTATGCAATGGGAGGAAGAGTCGTTCAGGGAGAGAGAGGTTTATGAAGGCGGTGATCCTGGCCTATGGAGGGCACTCCATGGGAGGGGCTCCATGTGTCCAGGGGAGCCTGAGTAGGCTGGGAGGGTATGAGTGAGATTGGCCTGGAGATACTAGGCCTTTAGCTCTGGAGTGAGGCGTTTGCTTTTTATTCTGAGAGCTTGGGGAGGAAGGTGCTGGATCAGGTTTGAGACACGTTGAGCTGAGAGGACCGTGGGACATCAGCAGGGACTTGCCCATTGGGTCTGGAGCTCAAGATGGGATCTGGCTTATAGGTGGCCATTAGGGCCACTGTGGTCAGCAGTACAGGGCTAAGTTAGATTTGGTGCCCGGTCGCAAGTTGCATCGAAGCTAGTCTCGGTGCAGTGGCTTTGCAGGGTAGGGCAGGGACACCTGGGGCTCAAGCTGAAGACCCTCATTGTGCAGATGGGCCCAGAGCAAGCAAGACTTACCCAGGGCATGCCCAGCACAAGGCGGCTGGAGCCAAAGCCAGGCACCCGCGTCCTGCCAGGTACGTCCTAGACCCATGCTGCCTCATGGCATGTTTGGTTGTCTCCTGCCACCTGCGGACCCTGTGAGGCCCAGCATCAGCAAGGGTGACCCAGCCCCTGCTCAGAATGGAGGAGAGAGGGAGGTCCCCAGAGATGCGTTTAGACCCCATTTCCAAGGGGGCCCTCTCGAGTGGGAGCAGGGAGCATTTGTCAGTCAGAAACGGCAGCCTCTGGAGGGTTGTGGTGACTGCTTGCTTCTGGAGTTTTCTGTGCTGAGGCCTCTTTGGGCAGATAAATCAGTTGTGTTTCTGCAACGCTTGCCTGCCTTCTCCTTATGACTTCTGTTTCGATGTTGGGAGGAAAGAAGTCTCGCTCCCCCCAAATCGAGAGGAAATCTAGCTGCATCTGACTCTGTGAACTCCGCCTCTGCATCTCTTCTGCTCGGTGGGTGTGAAAATATGGCCGGTGGAAGCAGGGCTCCGGCTTCACAAGCATCAGAACTGCAGACACCTGGCCCAGGCGTCCCGTGTTCTGTGTGTCCTGCAGCCACCGAGGCTGCTCACAGACATGAGAGGCCATTCCCGACCCAGAACCATTGGTGACAAACAGGCAGCCTCCTCCTCTAACCTCCACAGGATGGGGCCCGGCCTGACAGCTGCCCCCAGTGGCCAATGTGGGCCTCTGTGGATAAGGCAGGTGCAGCTAAGGCTGCAGGCGCAAAGCAGCCCCAGGGTGGGCGGGCAGGGGCCACCTGAACCTCTGTAACAGCAAAACAGTATTTTCCTGGGATCTCCCTCTTCCTGTTGTTCTGTGAAAGCACCTACCAGCCATGTGAAAAGCCATCCGGCTAACCACCCACATGCAGGCGTCTGGCACAGGGTGGCTCATGGCCGTTCAGGGCTCGGCCCCTCCTGATGTTTGCATGTCCGCCTTGTGTGAAACTCAGATTTCATATGGTGATTATTAAGTGCAGGAACCTGGGGCTGGTAGAGGTTTTTTGTCTACAAATTTTGCAAAGTGCTGTTAAAAAAAAAATGCATACGCTTTGTTGCTACCAATAAAGAGAAACGGAAAGAAAAGAACTTTGGTAGAGAAACATCGAGAGATTTTACTATGGAGATGGGGTGGGGATTCTACCTTGGAAAATACAAGCGACCATGTGAATAGGATTTTGGCCTTTTCTAACTTAGTGTGTCCTCTGCTCTTAAGATAAACACACACAGAGATAGACATTGCATTTCGTTTTCGGATAGTACATTCACGTGTTTGAAAATTAAAACAACATATAGAGTAAACTCTTGCCCCATCTCTCCCATCCCCCATGCCCTCAGACGGACTGCTAGTTTCTTGTGCTCCTTTTTACAATATAAGCAAATAGGAATTTCAATTCTTATTATAACAAAGGAGATAATAGCATGCAATACATACCTTGCTGTACCTTGTTCTCTTGTATAGTAAACCCTGGAGGTGTTCTCATGCCCTTTTTTTGGCTGCATGGTATTCCACTGCACAGATGTGCCCACTTTGCGGGGTCCCCTGCCGACTTTTCCGGGCTTCTTCAGCTGTGAATTTCAAGTGCATGAGTCCCTTTGGGCATGGGAGATCCGTCTTCTGCAGGGTCAGTTCCCATCAGGATTGCTTGGTCACACGTCGTGTGCCTTTGGCCTCTTGGAGGATGTTGCCAGGTTAACGCTGTAGGAGCCCTTCCTCCCTGCATCTCAGAGGGCCACGTTCAGGGTAGTTTGTTTACCCACTCCCCTCTCAGTAGAGGCTGGTCCAACATTTGACATTTTCACAACCAGATAGGTAAACAGTTTCTCTGTCATTTTAGTTTGCATTTTTCTAATCAGTTGAACATCTTTTGTATATTTAAAGGCTATTCTTATGTCCTTTTCTGTGTTCTTTTCATTTGCCCTTTTAAAATAATTGTGTCGGCCGGGCATGGTGGCTCACACCTGTAATCCCAGCACTTTGGGAGGCCGAGGCGGATCACAAGATCAGGAGTTTGAGACCAGCCTGGCCAATATGGTGAAACCCTGTCTCTACTAAAAATACAAAAAGCCGGGTGTGGTGGCGGGTGCCTGTTTTCCTAGCTACTTGGGAGGCTGAGGCAGGAGAATTGCTTGAACCCGGGAGGCAGAGGTTGCAGTGAGCCGAGATCATGCCACTGCACTCCAGCCTGGGTGAGAGAGCAAGACTCTGTCTCCAAAAACAAAAATAAAAAAAAAATGTGTCATTGGTCTTTTTCTTCTCAATTGTGTATTAGGGAGATTAATTTTTGCCTGTGATATGAGTTACAAATATTTATTACTAATTTGTTCTTTGTTTTCTGACTTTTGACATTCTTGAGCTTTATTGAGATATAATTCATATACCACACAGTTCACCCATTTAAGGTGTACAACTTAGTGGTCTTGAATATATTCACAGAGTTCTAAAGCCATCACCACAATCAATTTTAGAACATTTTTATCACCTCAAAAGAAAGTCCATACCCCTTAGCAGTGACTCCCCATCCCCTTCAGCCACCCCCACTCCCAGCCACTGGCAACCACGAAACTGTGTTCTGTCTCCATGGGTGTATTAGTGCGTTCTCACGTTGCCATAAGGAAATACTTGAGACTGGGTAATTTTAAAGGAAAGAGGCTTAATTGACTCACAGTTCCGCATGGCTGAAGAGGCCTCAGGAAACTTACAGTCATGGCAGAAGGGGAAGCACACACATCCTTCTTCACATGGCGGCAGGAGAGAGAAGTGCTGAACAAAGCCCCTTATAAAACCATCCGATCTCGTGAGAACTCACTCAGTATCACGAGAGTAGCATGAAGGTAACTGCCCCCATGATTCAGTTGCCTTCCACTGCGTCCCTCTCACGAAACGTGGGGATTATGGGAACTACAGTTCAAGATGAGATTTGGGTGGGGACACAGCCAAACCATATCAGTGGGTTTCCCTATTCTGGACATTTCATATCAATGGATCCACGAAATATGTGACCTTGTGCATCTGGCTTCCTTCACTTAGCCTCATACTTTCAAGGGTCATCCACACCGTAGCATGTATCAGTACCTCCTTTCTTTTTATGGCCAAATAATATTCTGTTGTACAGCTAGACCACATTTTATGTGTCCATTCACCAGTTGATAGACATTTGGGCTGTTTCTACTTTTTGGATATTTTGAATAACGCTGTTGTAAATGTCTGTGTACAAGTTTCTGCATAGACATATGTTTTCATTTCTTAGACATGGAATTGCTGGGTCTGATGGTAACTCTGTGTTGAACATTTTGAGAAGCTGCCAAACTGTTCTCCACAGTGACTGCACCATCTTACATTCCTACCAGTGCTTTTGGCATTTTTTGACATGTAAATGTTTTTATCAAATTTATTATTTCTTTTATGGCTCTGGATTTTGAGTTTTAGAAAGGCCTTTTTTTCCTCTCAAGATGATAAAGGAAGTCTCCTGTTTTCTTCTAGTACTTTGATGGGTTATATTATACTCTTTGGTCTGTGTTGAGTTTATCTTGTATGTGGTGTGAATATGGAGCCAGCCTTTTGTTTAATGTAGCTGCCCGTCTGTTTCAGTACCATCTGTTGAGAATGCCATCTTTTCTTCTCTGCTTTGAGATTCTACCTTTATCATATACTAAACTGGGTCTATTTCAGAACATTCTGTTTCATTGGTCTCTGAGGGTATGCATGTACGTTCATACTAATATGCTGTTTTACTTATGGAGGCTTAGTAATGTGTTTTGGCATATTATATGGTACGGGCTAGTCTAGGAGGGTTAGCTTCCCCACTGTTCTTTACAGAGTTTTCCTGACTAATCTCACTTATTTTTTCATTAAAAACTTGAAAATTAGTTTGTCTTAAGACCATGGGGATTGGGAGTACTGTTGATATTTTAGATTGGGATCATATTAGACTTATGAATTAATTTAGGGAGAATTTACACCTTTTTGAGGTTGAGTCTTCCTATCCCTGACACAAGATTTATTTCTATTTGTTCAGTCTTGCTTTTGTGTTCTTTAAAGTTTTTTTTTTTCCCCTGTCAATTTTCCCAGTTCTTATAAGTTCATTCCTAGGTATTTTATCTTTTGTGTTGCTGGCGTGTCTTCTTGCTCTTGAAAGCGGATTGTTAGCAAGAGCGGTTGGATATAAGCAGAGCTCCCAGACCCCTTTGCTGTGGCCTTGCTGTGTCCACAGAGAGCCACAGGCACAGTTGTGGGGTGGAGTGTGGGAAGGGGGGATCGCACCCTTGGTGGTCTCTATTTATCCCTCCAAACACTTCTGAGGCTTCGAGGCTCTTATTAGCCTCATACACATGAGAAACTGAGGCACAGAAGTTTAATGATTTGCCAAGTTCCCTCGGGGCACACCCGAGCTGGGATTCCAGCCCAGGCCTGTCCAGCCTGTACTACCCCACCATCCTGCCAGAGGACCGCATGCTTTCCTGGGCACAGCCCAGGAGTGATGAGGTGCGATTGCACGTCACGCAGCTGTGCAGTCCGGGGCACGTCCCTTCTCCTCGCTTGGCCTCTGTCTGCTCATCTGCAAGAGTGGCTAAACCAGTTGATTTGCTCACTTCTCCAAGAAGGATCCCCTTTCTCCAGCGTGCCCTCCATGGAAGGCGATATCTCGAACAGAGCTGTGAGCTGCTAGGGTGGAGCCCAGAGGCCCCCGTGCCCAGCAGTTCTGTCTTCAGCACCCCGATGTGGCCCCAGGCAGCTGAATGCGAACCAGTGCCCACCAGCCCCTCTGAAGGCCTTGGACATACCTTCTGCATCGCTAGTCCTGCTCAGCAGCCACCCCCAAAACTGTGCGCCCTGCTGGTCGGCTCTGTTCAAGGTCTGTGGGCGCAGGCAGTACGTTAGCCTCGGCCCCCCGCCAGAACCCTGTGTGCTTTGGAAAGGTCCCTCCACTTTTGTTAGGCAAAGAATTCTCTTCACGCCAAGCTGCGAGCGAGGTGGTTTCACAAGTCCTGTCCTGAGTGTGTGCTGGCTGGAATGTACACCACAGAAACAAAATGTTTGTTTTCCAATTGTGAGAGCGCCGGGAGGCCCTTTGGCGTCAGCTCCCACACCTTCTGTGTTCGGGCAGGCCATCTGCCATCTGGGGCCTGGTGCAGAAACGTCGCCACTGTGTGGCCTGTGGGGTGCCCTCGGAGAGGGGCCACTGGGTTGGCCACCATTCAGAGGACATGCTTGGCTCTGGGCCTCCAAGGTCTGTTCTTACCCATGGCGTCCTGGGGTGTAGGCCTCAGGACCCCAGAGCTGTGCAAACAGAGGCCCAGCTGGGAGGGCCGACCGGGGTGGGCCTTTCCTTCCCACCTACCCTCTGCCCCCAGGCTGCACGATGCACCCACTGTGAACCAGGCCGTGGCATGTGGGGTCAGCGTTCCCTGCACGCTTGGCAGGAAACGGGGTACACACAGGACCTTGGGCCTGCTTCCGGAGTGGCTGCTGCAGAGGTGGGTTTTGGTGGGAGAGAAGGAATCTGCCAGTGAAGAGGGAGACTGCGGGGCCGTCAGGATGGTGCTGACCCAGGGCTGGTGCAAAGGGGGTTTATGTGGCTGAATAGAAGGAACCAGAGCATGAGTGGGAGCAGCAAGGGCAGAGGGGCCCAGGCAGCAGAGCCTGAGGAAGAGGAGCCTTGGGAAAGGCCAGCCCGAGAGTGGTGGCCAGGCTGTGGCCTGCTTGGCGGGTTTGGCCCGATGAGCACCACTCTGGTGAACTTGACAACTCCCCAGGCCAACGGAGTGACTTTCCAGGGCTTCATTATGAGGAACCCTCTGTTGCTGATAGCCCACGGGATGAGTGGAGTCCACAGGGCACCTGCTGGAGCCCACACTTGCCTTCCTTGGGTCTGGCAGGGGAGATAGTAGGCTGGGCCTGCTGGCCCTAGGTCCGTCTTCAGAGGCCTGGGATTTTAGGTGCCTGGGCTGGGGATGGGCTGTCCCCAAGATCAACTCCTCCTTCCCCCATTCCTTCAGCTTCCGGAGGCCATAGGTCATTTTCCTTAGAGTCCTTGTCCCCAGCTGGGTCCTAGGCCTCGAGTTACCCTAGGCAAGGCCACACTGCATAAAGAATCCAGTGAGAGGGACGCCCCCAGGATGCACAGCATGGGGGCCCCAAGAGAGCCACCAGAGCGGGGACAGGAAGGCCAAGGGATGGCTCGGGGTGTGGAGACCATGGAGAGAGCCCCAAGCTGGTGCCACCCTTCCCAAAGTGACTCAGGGTGGCCTGGACTGGCCGCCACACAGCATACCTGGCTCTGGCACCACCTGGGTCTCCCAGACCTGGAGGGGATGTCAGATTTGGGGCAAGATACCTTGTCCACAGAGAAGGAAAAATGGTGCCTGTCCTGTGAGTTTGACCAGCCTGAGACAGTTCCTGCAAAGTCTGTCCCCTGCTGTACTGGCTCCTGGAACGGGGTGACCACAATCTGGCTGGCATGTGGCAGGTGCTCAGTACACATTTGTTGGCCTCTGCAGAAATGAGCTAAGGAAACTGTCACAGGAAGGCGGGCACTTCCCTAGTAACTGACCAGGGCCAGCCTTCCACCCTGTAGATATTTACCACCCCCACTGGGCCATTTGCTTCTGGAACCTGTGGTCTGGGAAGAGCCGTGAGTATCCATTGCCAAATCAGTGGAGCTCCCAGGGCCCTGGAGTACCTTCCCGCTCCTGGCAACTTGATTTCCCTATTTTCAGGCCCGGGCAACCTGGCTTCCCCAGCTGGGTTTTGCTGCCAGTGTTGCCCTGATTCCTGAGGTTAAGGAGGCCATCCAGACTCAGAAGGGCTGCCTCTTTGGGGTCCAAAGGTGGTAAACATTTCACAAAAATGGGCTGGGCATGATGCTGTCCCCCGCTTTTCTTTTTTTGGAGAGACAAGGTCTTGCTCTGTCACCCAGGCTGGAGTACAGTGGTGCAATCTCAGCTCACTGCGATCTCTGCCACCTCAGCCTCCTGAGTAGCGAGGACCACAGGCATGTGCCACTATGTCAGGCTAATATTTTAGTTTTTTTGGTAGAGATGGGGTTTTGCCATGTTGCCCAAGCTGATCTCAAACTCCTGTGCTCAAGCTATCCACCTGCCTTGGCCTCCCAAAGTTGTGGGATTACAGGTGTGAGCCACCCCGCTTGGCCGATGCTATCCCTTTTTAAGACTGGGCATCGCTGGGCATGGTAGCTCATGCTTGTAATCCCAGCACTTTGGGAGGCCGAGGCGGGTGGATCACAAGGTCAGGAGATCGAGACCACGGTGAAACCCCGTCTCTACTAAAAATACAAAAAAAAAAAAAAAAGACTGGGCACCAACACGGCCCTGGGCGAGCAGCTGACCTGGCCTACACAGGAGGTGGCTGGGCAGCAGCAGCAGACCAGATGCCCAGGGGGAAGGGCCCTGCAGAGCCTGGGCAGTCAGCCCCTAGGGAAAGGTTGGCCATGCCCACAGCCTTCGAGGCATCTCTAGCACCTGCAACCTCTGAGGAAAAGAAGCCGCCACCACCTGACCCCTCTGGCCCCAGGGGCAGGGGCAGCAGCTTCCTGTGAGAAAGAGTACAGCCTTCATGCAAAATCCAGATTTACCAAAGATGGGTTTAAAGATGAGCCAAAAATATGCTTGTGCCTTTTTTTCTTTTCTGAAATAGTTTTTTGAAAAGCCTAGGAAACCACATGCCTTGCCGTCTTGCTTGTTTCTGTGCCAGCTTCCAGCACAAATGGGACTTAGAAAATTTCCAGGCTGTTGGCCATCCATTCTCATAGCCTGGTGTTTTCTTGATACTTGGAGAATTCTGTTCTCATGCAAGCGTCTGTTTGGGGAGGAAATGCGACCACTCAGCCAGAGCCTGGGGCCCCTGCAGCTTTGAGCAGGGCAGCTGCCAGGCCAGGCTGGGGCCCGGCTCTGCTCGTGACTTGTGAGTTGGGCTTGGTGATGGCCCTTTCTTAGAGGGACTTGAGGTAGCTCCATGAAGACCTCTAACACAGAGCGCCATAAAACTGGACTAAAAAGAGGGAGAGAGCAAGGGAAGGAGGAAATGCAGCTGGTCCCGCTGTGAGGAGCAGTGGCACAGGAGAGAAGTGGTCATTGCTTGCCCAAAAGAGAGGCACTTGAGCACCTCCGGGAGATGGGCTTGGCGCAGGCAGGGGCCCAGAGGAAGCCTCATGTGGGCACTACACTTAAGACACCGACTAACCGAGGAGAGGCGTCCCCAGCAACCACCCCTCCCCAGCACATGCCAGGCGGGCTGGGGCCAGGAACTGGACTCCCCACAGGGCCCCGTGGCCAGTCTCTGACCATGGTTTGACATTCCTGTTCTAGAAAGAACAGTAGTACTAAGAAGCAGGTGCATAACCTATAACTACATTAACACCCAGGGTGCTTTTACCTGTGGCTTTAGATTGGGTCCCTAGAAGCAGGGCCTGAGCCAGGGATTCTTGTGCCAGTGACACAGAGAGGGATGCTCCCAAGCAGGAGCCTTCAGGGAGGCGAGGGAAGCCCGTGAACTGCAGAGGCCCAGTAAAGAGGTGGGCTCAGCTGAAGTCGCTTCTCAGCCTGGTGCTTTGGGAGCTGCGAAGTGTGACTGGCACGTGGGACTTGATCCTGCCCAAGACGAGGGGCAGCTCCTGTCCCTGCACCTGTTGGTCATTGGCTGGGGGTGACCCCAAAGGGAAAGGGTAACCTCCTTCCTATCCTAGATCTCCCAGCCCAGAGTAGTTCCGGAAGGGGCAGCCATGAACTGTCAGAGCCAACACTCACAGCAGTGGAGAGTGGGCACTGCCGTGGGTTTGGGACTCCAGACGGGACACCAGCAGCCTGGCTTTCCTCTTAGGATCCTTGTAGTGGCTCTGTGAAGCAGCCACTTGATCCATGTCCCTGGCCACTAGCCTGAGGCCATATAGACAGTTTCCCACTGAGCTTTTTACCTGGGCAGGCCTGTTCCAGAGTAGGTGGCCCCAGCTGGATGTCGAGAGAGCAGAAGTCGACGGGCTGGGGGACAGCTGGTCCTGGAGCAGCAGTTTCCCTTGGAATAATGTGTTCATGCTGCACTTTGAACTTAGTCATTTTGCGGCTTTTTGCAGACATTTTTGAGGGCACACAGGCCTCCAGGCTTCCAACTTGCCTGTGCAGTGTTCTTCTATGGGGTAGCTAGAGCTGCTAGGAGACGCTGGGGTGGGACCTTGCCCCAGGGCATGGAGGGCACAGGCAGCTGCAGGGCCTGGGTGTGGCACACCCTGGGTTTCTGCATGGGGGTTGCTCCCGAGGGATGGGGCTCTGGGCAGAACACATACCACCCCATTGTGGCAGTCACATTCCTTCCTGACAGGTGGGGCTCGCCACCAGCTAGGGCAAACAGTGGGTGGTTCTTGGCTTTCTTTTACTGTGGCTGAAATGGCTGTTTTGAGTCAGCAGAGTTCTCAAGGTTTCGCTGGCTTTGTGGCCAAGGAGCAGGTATATTTGAAGAATACTGGAGACTCAGTGGCATTCTGGGGTTTGCTTGTGATGAGATTCACCAGCCCTTCCTTGTAGACTCCCCCTGCTTCACAGCAGAAAGGGCCCAGTTAGTCCAGATAGCCCTGAACACCCTGACTCGGCAGGCAGGCCGGCCGCAGCCCAGAGGTGGAAGAGTTGCCTGGCGCCGTGATGCCCATGTGGATGGAGTCTGCCTCTGTATTGCCTGTCTGACCTCAGCCCCTTCCAGGGCACAGTGAGGCAAAAGCCACACGTCTGTGAAAGGTCCAGCTAATGGGTCCCCAGTGCCCGCGCCTGGCTATGGCTAATGCATGAAGTGTCTTACTTTGTTTGGGCTGCTGTGACAAAGATGCCTTAGACTGGGGAACTTACAAACCGCAGAAATGTATTTCTTAGAAGCTGGGAAGTCCAAGATCCAGGTGCCAGCAGGATCAGAGTCTTGTGAGGGCCTGCTCTTCATAGTTGACACTTTCTCACATCTTGCCTGGCTGGAGAGGCACCTGCGCTCCCTCCAGTCTCTGTTACGAGCCTTCATCCCATCCGTGAAGGCCCCTACATGACCTCATCACCTCCCAGAGGCCCCACCTTTTGCACTGAGGCTTAGATTTCAACATAGGAATGGCGGGGTGGGGAGGGGCACAAATTCAGACCGTAGCACCACGATTAGTGCCGAGACCCACAGTCATGGTGGCCATAAGTCAGGCACCCCGGCTACCTGCGCCTTATGCCAGAGGAGGTCAGTGGGAAGCTCCGAGCAGGACCGAGAGGGTGAACACAGACAAGCGCTGTGCGGCTTCTGTCCGAGTGCACAGGCTGCGCTCCCGCTCCATTCACGTGAGAGGCCACAGAAAACACTCGCAGCAGGCCACGCCCCAGGCCCCTCACATGGCAGCTCGTAGAAAACGCTGGCACACATTCGGGCGTCAGGCACACTTGTCTCAACAGATGTGGCTGACACCCAAGGCAGTTGGCCTCAGTGCCCTATTACCCGCCTAGAACCTGTTCACAGCACATCATCCGGGCTGCTCTGGCCTTGACTGGACATGATTATTTATTCTTACACACCACGGCTTCTAGACAGGCCAAGAAACAGGCTGCTCAGCCAGGGTCAGGAGAAGGTGGGTCTGGCTCCCTGGGGACCTCAGGCCCTGACGCATCCTGGCCTCACCCTAGGCCTCCTCTGCCGGGGCAGCCTGGCTCAGCAGACCCCGGGACTACATGGCTGAGGCCACCCAGGCTGGGCCATCTTGCCCCTGTTTTGTGCCCCCTACGCAGTTCTTCTTCTGTCCTGGCTCAGGTCTAGGCCAGTCAAGAGGGTGGCTGTGAAGCAGGAGGAGCCTCAGAGATCCTCCCCTCGAAAGCACTGGGGCCTCCACATCACAAGCGGCAAGTTCGCTTCGGGAGCTGCTGGTCCATCACCCAGGCCTGGCCGGGGGCAGGCGAGGATCCTGGGGCTGTTGTGCAGGGGTGGCGGTCTCCATCCCTCTGCCATGGTAGGGGGAGTGTGCTGTGTGCACACCACCGGGCTGCATCGAATCCCACCATAGCCCAGAGGGTGGACCTGTGGCTCCTTAGGGGGCCAGCTGTAGGGACGGGGCTCCCTCAGCGGCCCGGGCAGCATCTCCAGTCTAATGGTTGCCCCTGCCCCTCTCCTGAGTCCCCGTGCAGAGCTCCCCCCAACACCTCAGGCTTCACCTTTCTCAGTTAATCAAAAGATTCCAAAAAAAGCAAACCCATCAGAACGGCTTCCTCCACGGAGTGTTCAGGAACAATGAGCATGCCCATGGCAGGCACATACACCTTCCTCCAGAGAGAGCGCCTTTTATTTCCCGTTCGCTGAGGCTGGTTCAACAGCTTGTTGGCTGTGACAGCCAGTGATCACCTGTATTTCAAAGAGACACACAAACACTGCAGCCTTTGAAAGAATCAGGCCCTCGGGACAGGTCTGTGGTCTTGGCGTCGGCAGGCGTGTGGCGAGGGAGGCGGCGGGTGCTCCAAGGCCCTGCTTTGCTCCCCCAGTCCCCACCCGTCTGCCGGGAAGAAACTAAAGGCTGGAATTCCCCCCTGCCCTCTGTGCGCAGCTCTTCCCTCGCTCCCCTCTGGTATGTGACCTCGTTGCTGCAGTCCTGTTGGGGATATCCAGGGCTGTGCTGGGAGTGCCCCTCACTGTCCCAGCCTCTGTCCTGTCTGTGGCTGGACTGTGGAGTGTGCATCATTCTCAGGAGAAGGCTGGATTTTGTGCTCTGCCCTGGGAGCAGGCGTTGAACTGCACCTACTTGTGCACGGTGTCAGCCCTACCCCCATCGCTGGCAGCTGACGCCAAGCAGAACTGGCCTGCATACCCTTGAAATCCTGTTCAAGCTCTACCTGCCTCTTGGGCAGGCCCCAGGCTGCCTCCTGCCCCAGGCCAGCCCCTACACAGTGGGAGCACACTTGGTGAGCGGAGAAGCTTTTGTGCAGCCTACTCTCTCTGGGGCCTCAAAGGGCCCAGCAAGGCAGGCAGGGAGCATCATGCACCTCTTCCAGATGAGGCCCCCAGCTGGTGAGCACCAGAACCTGGAGCCTGGCCCCTCCTCAGCAGATCAGACCTCCCAGTCCCCAGCACCTGTGGAGGGCACGGGACCACGCCCTTCCAGAGACTGGGTGTCTCCAGGTGAGGCCGAGAACTCATGCTTCCCCAGCTCCCTGCATGGCTGTATTACACACCAGGCTCAGGACTTCAGCTCAGCCCCTTCTAGCCTGCGTCTCCCGCTCTGGTTGTGGAGAGTGGGTAGAGCGGGCATCGTGTCGCCCTGTGTGGGGCAGTACAGCCTGGGTTTCCTCCAAGTCAGATCCCTTCTCAAGGGAAGTATCGTGGCACGTCACTTAGGTTTGCATAGAAGTGCCCGCCTGAAAAACATCATTGATTTCACCACCATTGTAGGGCGTTTGGGTTACTCTCTTCTTTTCCATTTAACAGTATGTTGCCAAATTTTTACACACATCTTAGAATGTTTTCTTAAGATAAAAATCCAAGTAGTGAAATTACCTGATCAAGGAATTGGATATATTTTCCCCAGGTTGCGCTTCAGAAAGGCTGTGGACGAAGTGTTAGGAGCATTCCTGTTTCACCGCAGCCCCCCAAAACTGGGTCTGCATCAAATTTGTGTGCTTTGCCGAGTTAGTAGGTGAACAGTGGAATTGTGCGTGTCTTTATGAGCACAGAGCGCTCACTGGCCGGAGGTGCATCTTCATGAGTACGTTGCGCATGTCCCCTGTCCTTGTCTGGATGGGAGGAACCTGGGACTTGATTGGTCTTGCCACAGCCTGGTGGTCTAGTTGCTTTGTGGGGTGTGCAGTCCTGGGGCTCCGGGAGGGGAGTAACCCTTAGTAACCTGTGTGTCTGCCCCTCCACAGAACTGTCAGACCTTCAGCAGCCTCAGCTGCCTGAGCACAGGGACAGAGGACTGCAGTCCCCAGAGCCCCTTCACCCGCCACGTCAGCAACACCAGGGCCTGGACCGCCCTGCTCTCAGCCTCCGGCCCAGGGGGCAGGACCCCCGCTGGGACCCCGGTCCCTGAGCCTCTTCCCTCTTCCTTCGACGACCACCTCACCTGCCAGGAGGATCTGTCCTGTGAGGAGTCAGACAGCTGCACCCTGGACGAGGATTGTGGCAGGAGAGCGGAGCCGGCCGCAGCCTGGCGGGACCGCGGGGCCCCTGGGAACAGCCTCTGCTCCCTGGACGGCGAGTTGGACATCGAGCAGATAGAGAAGAACTGAGGGGGTGTGGGCCCAGGCAGGGCTGGGGTGCGCTGGCATCGACAGCCCCCCCTCTGGGCACTAGGTGGGCCCTTGAAGGGAAGCCTAACTCGTGGGCCTGATGAAAGCTTCCTGAGTGGTGTCGGGTCCCAGAGAGGGAGCCCACCTGCTGCCTGGGGGAGAGCCAGGCCTGGCTGCATCACACAGCGGGTGTGTCAGCCTCTCACCGGCTCCCTGAGTGTGGCAGCCACCAGGTCCACAGAACTACTGCAGCCCAGAGGACAGCTTTGAAGTTTGCGTCTTTTCTGCCTCTTTCCCTGTGGGATGTTGGGCAGTCTCTGTTGTCCCTGGCAGAGCTGGGCACCGCTCTGTATCCCCCTGGTGGAGGCTGTCAGGGAGGGCCTGGGGTGGGGGCCAGGGGCCATCTGCTATGTCAGGGCCCTTCTTGGCCTCACTCAGGTTCACTTTTGGGGAGTCGGCCCCGCAGCTTCTTTCACTCAGTTTTACTCCGTGCCTTCTCTCCCAGGTCTCCCTGCTTCAGGCTTGGGAAGGTTCGGGAGATGCTTCCTTCTGTAACACCAGAACCATTTGGCCTTAATTCCAATGTGAGAGACAGAATCCCTGGGGTGCTGGACTGGCCCTCCAGAGGGTAAGCCCATGTCCGGAGTCTCGGGCCCAAGGAACGATTTGGAGGGGGGCTTGTTAGGGCCTCCCATGTTGGGTAGAAATTTGGTGGGTCTGTTGTCTGAAAAGACAGACTCTCTTGCCTCTCCTGCAGCATGGAGAGCCTGACCCCGTGGCTCCGGCACCGTTGGGGCAGGGTTAGCAGGTGGCAGCCCTTCTCTGTGGCTCACTGGTCACTGAGTGATGTGTGGTTGGTTCCGGTGAGTGTAGGGATGGCACGATACCAGGGCAGCCTCTTGAAAATGGCCTCGGGAGACAGGAGCTGCGAGCAGGTGGACAGATGTGGGCCCTGTGCACATTCAGGGGTGAAGGGCGTCCGCTGGCCACTCTGCAGGGGCCCCTGCAGGATTCCAGGCACCTCCCATTTGTCCTTAAGGACTGCTGGCTGTAGCCAGGGCACACCAGCCACCTCAAGACAAGCCGACGCCCATGTCAGCTTAGGGGGAGCCCAGTCCTGAGGGCTGCATCTCTCGCAGGCCCAGCCACCGGCACAAAGCTGGATTCATACTCCCCACCCCTACCCCGCCCTGGCTTCTCACCCCGGGGCATCCGAGGAGCCTAGCCTCCTGAGGGTCTGCTCTCCTCTGCGGCCGCCTTGCAGATATCACCACATGGGCTCTGCTCTATGGGAATCTGGCTTTTAGCGAATTTGGCGTCTTCTGCAGACAATAGCAATTGGGCTGGCTTAGGAGCAAGTGGCTCATTTTCCCATAAGGCTAAAAATAACTGGTGCGCTCCCTTGTGTTGGCTGACACGCGTTCAAAGCACTCTTGTAGTCACTTTGCTTTTGCTCGTCTTCCATGGATGAGTGAACGCCTCGCTTCTGCGGGTCGAGTCCAGATGCTTCTCACCTTCTTTCTCCTCAAGAAAGATGCTTTTTGGGAAACGTTGTTTAAATCTTATTTTTTTACTACATCAAAAGGATGGTGGTTCAAGTTCCCAATATGTGGGTGGCACGTCTTAAAAATCAGCTATAAGAAGATGGCAGAAAGCCCCTAGCCCCACGGCCCTGAGATGGTGTTGCCAGCTCAGGGTGGCTGACACATGGGGTATGCCGGGCACTGGGCAGGTCCCAGAGCTGGGGAACCAGCTTGCCTCTGGTCGCTGTAGCTCCTGCCAGAGGCACATCTACTTGTGATCCTGGACAGCCAAACCCAAGAGCTGGTGACTCTGAGCAGACAGAGACATCTTGGCCTGTCCCTGCCTGGGGGTCATGGAGACCATGTCTTCTTAGAGCAAATATGGAGGAGGCCAGGGCAGTTGTTGGGTGAATGTGGAGAGCGCATGGCCGTGTCTCGCCCCCAGAATTACCATTGGGCATGGGAGGTCCCGGCACCACATGCCCGGTGTGGCCACCGGAGGCACACAGCCTCTAAAGCAGGCCTTCCCGTGGAAGGCAGAGGCAGTGAGGGAGGCAGACAGTGCCAGCTGAGGCTGAGGCGTGCAGCAGCCCCCAGCTACCTTTGCTTAGGGCTGGGGTGGGAGGCACATGGTGACAGGTATTATGTCGTGGGACTGGGGTGTGGGTGACCTGCCCTCAAACCCTGCCTGCCACCTCCCCATTCAGGCCTGGTGGCAGGAAGGGACAAGCTGTAGAGCTGGCTGAGTTACAGCCGCCTCCCCGCCTCCCCGCAAGCTGATCCCATCGACCAGCAAGCCCAGCCCCAGGGCGCTTAGGCAGAAATGACCCAGCCTCCTCAGACCCCGCCTGCCTGTGCCCCCCACAGCTCTTGGCCCAAGCCCACCACGCAGCAGTGGGGGAGAAAATGGTGGCTGTCCCTTCTGCTTAGAGAAAGAAATGGGCTTCAGCTGGTTTCATGTTTGTGTTTTGACTGGAGAGACCCTATCTATAAGGTGCCACCCCATCATCCAAGCCGCCACACTGCCCGGAGCAGCCTGTTCCTGCACTCCACCCTGCTGGCCCCAGGACTTCTGATCTCAGTCCTCTGGGAGGGAGGCTTGCCTAGGAGGTGCCCCCCACGTTGGTGTTCCCATGGGCAGCAGGCAGACAGCTCACCCCCACCAGCATGATGGCCCCAGCTGGGGGCAGCGGCAGGAGCCTCACTTTTGTCACAGCCTTGCCCACAAACCCTGCCTCTGAGGGGAGACTGAGGAAGGGCAGGACCAGGAACAAGCCGTGCCAGGCCATCTGCCTGCTCATGGGGCCCTGAAGAGTGGGCTAAGCCTGCAGGAAAGCTGGGTGAGAGGAGAGGCTTAGCACCACATGCACCCCACTCATTCCAAAGCCACCAAACTGCCCGGGGCTGCCGTCCGCCTGTGGGGCCCAGGGGCTGGGGCCGCAGCCTCGTCATTTTCATTGCCACACCCTCTTGCCTTACTCTCGGTGGAGGCCGGAGTTGCACGGGCAGACGTGCACCTGGGCCCGTGGGGAGCTTGTTCTGACCAGACGTACAGATTTTCATTCTCAGAAAGCCTTACTTTTCAACCAAATTTTTGTAGCCAGTTTTGTGAATTTGTACACTGAAAGAAAATTTAAATAAAGGGGGAGTCCACATTAAAAAGAAAACAAACCCTAACTTCCAAATGGGTCTCCTGGTGCGGGGGCGTGAGTGGCCGTACCCTGGGTGTGCTGCCTGTCTGAGCAAGCTTCCCTAGCTGCGGAACCCCAGGCCCCTGCTGCGGGCTCAGCCTTGGTGTCATGCCTGCTGCACCCCCGTTTCCACTGATGTGCCGTCTGTGGCTATGGGGGTGGTCACTTGAATGATGGTCACGCCAGATGTCAGCCGGCAAGGATGCAGCAGGCTGGCCGTGCACCAGGGCTCGGGCACCCTCTGGCCCCACCCTGGCAATGATGCCACACCTTGCCATGTCCACGCTGTTGGTCAAACCCCTCTGTCATGCCTCTTTAAAGAGAAAAGAAGGATTTTTTTTTTTAAATGGCAGACCGAAGTGGAGATCTTGTAGCCTAGATAGGATAGTCTGACCTTCTAGCATAGTCTTTTTGGCACATGATTTGTGTTTTCAATGCGTGGGGAAGCTGTCCTGGGGGCTTGGGCGACAGATAGCACACAGGCTGTTTCTGGGGCTGCAGGGGCTTCCCTGAGCTGGACGTTGTGGGTGTTGCAGAGCTTCAGGAAGTGTGGCGACTAGAAAGCGTAGACTCGGGGCCCAGGGTCTGCCCGCCCCTGCAGCCTGGCCTCCCCGCACAGGCCGTGGCTTGCACTCCAGCCGCTCTAGTCTCTCAGGAATTTGCTTGTTACTTTTACTGTGTAAATAAAGCTTCCTGGTTCAATACCCAAGTGCCTGGCGCCAGCTGTGTGGTTTCTGTTGGGTGTGGTGAACTGGCAGGTCCCCCCTGCTCACAGGAGCATTAGCTCTGGGCTGAGAGAGACCTAGACTGGACCCTTCTGTCCCCTCCAAGCCTCGGGGTCTGAATCGATAAAATGGGGCTAGCAGACATCACAGAGCTATGGAGAGGCTGGGGGACGAGGGAAGGCTGCCCATGGCCACAGCTGCATCATGGGGAGCCCTTATAGGGCCAGGCTGTCCTGGCTCTGGCCAGGAGCCCCAGGACAGCAGTGGGGAGATACTCCTTGTGTCACCTGAGTTAGAAGCCATGGAGGAGTCTGCCCTTCTGAGCACATCAGCTCAGCCTTTGACAGCGCTGGGAGGTGAGGCCACACAGCAGTGTGCGGAGATGGGCCCAGCCTGGCCTGCAGCCCCTGAGGGGCTTGGGATGGCCCCCACCACCCACCCACCAGGGTAGCTGAGGTGGCACAGACAGGCTCACCAGCTCCGAGTTTCTGCCCCCGCTGCAGGCAGCACAGTGCAGACTTCTGCTGCGTAAGTTGCGGGGGCCCCAGAAGCACGAAGCCCAGCCCAGCATGGCCCACCGTCTCCGTGCATGGCCCTCTGCTTACCCGGACTCAGGAGAAGGGGGTGTTTGCGGCCTGGAGGACAGACGTGGAGAGGTTTGCTTGATTTCCATAACTCAACACTTGCCCACACGATGTGCCCATGGAAGTCTGGCCTAGAATGCTTGTTAGGGCCAGAGCAGCCCCTCTGGGAATGAAGCTCTGTAGCCCCCACTTTCTTTTGGTTTGTTTTTGCTTTTAGCAAGATTTTTTTTTTTTAAAGTCTATGAACACTGAACTCAAGAAACACGTGAAGCAGGGCTGCTGGAGGGAGGTGAGCCCCTTGTCCTCACTGCCATCATTGCAGCCCTGCCTTACCCAAGGCCCAGGGACTCACTGATGCGAGGCTGGACACATTGACTTCCCCAGCGCACCCTCACCCCTGCCTCCGTATCTGACAGATGACTGGTGGGCCAGGGGCCGGCGGGGGCTTCTACCAAACGCAGTGCCCCCACCCTTGTGCCTCACCTGAGGGTAGGGCACAGAGTGGCCCTGGAATTACCTCTGGCCCTTACCAGCCCCTTGCTGCCCCCAATCCCTAGACGAGGTCCCTGGCTGGATAGCAGCTCCATTCTGCCCCCACGTGGGGCCTGGCCCCAGGCCTCACCCCCAGTGCAGTGCCCAGGCTAGGCACAGGTGCTTCTGACATGGGACATGCGTGTAGTCTCCTTATCTGCACAGCAATCATAACCCTGTGGGCTTATGAGAGAGAATCAGCCACTCTGTCCAGTGTGCAGGGAAAGGGCTGGAAGGAAGAAGGCCGGAAGGAAAGGCCCCAGAGAGCACAGTGCTCAGACTCCTGGGTGACTTCTGGTTTCTTTTTATATACTTTTCTGTTAAATTTCCTGTAATAACACATACTGCTTTTATAATGTTAAAAAAACCATGTAGAATGTAGGCTGCCCCGTGTGTTTACCTCCTAAACCAGGACAGTTCTGAGAGGGGCAGCTGGAACTGTTGACACGCACTCTGGGACGGGAGGTGGACCCAAGAGCACCCACCCCAGGGATGCACCACACTCGCCCGTCCCGCCCTGTGTCCCCTCCTCTGCCCTGAGGTGAACACAGGAGCCATTCCACCTGCCAGCTGCTGGCCAACCTCCCCGAGAGGGGCACGAACCGCCTAGCAGGACAGGCCCACCCAGGACAGCGGCACCCGGTCAGGCCTCAGCCTTTCCGATCCTCTGGAGGGCTCACGCTGAACCGAAGGAGGAAAGAACTGCAGTCACCTGGGCCAGTGGCACTCACATCTGACGTGGAGGCCTCTGCCTCACTTGGCCCAGTTCCCAGCCTCGTCAGCAATGGGGGCGTGGACACTCGCTGGCCTCTGTCCTCTGTCTGGCACAGTGTGCCGTCTTTGGTTAGGGTTTGGGTGGGATGGAGACTGTGCCCCTGTTCCTGGTCCGCCTAGTCTCTTGGCCAGTCTGAGTCTCCTGGGCCTTTTCTGCAGGCCCTGGGGTTGCTGAGCAGGCAGGGGGAAGTCGGTGGCCGGGGGGCATCCCGCCACCTGCCAAGTAGCTGCAATGGGAAGAGATGGGGTTCCTGTGACAGCGATTGGGACCCCAGACCCAGCCAGGCCTGGACTTTTAAGTCATGTGAGACCACCAAATCTCTTGTGGACTAAGCTAATTTGAATTGAGTTTTCAGAAGTGGTACATTGAGCCCAGGGCTTGGTACTGTGTGGGCCCTAGAGCTGGAAGGTGCAAGGGTGGGTGAGGCCCAAGAGGCCTGCTCTCCCTGCCCTCCCCTCCACCCCCACCCTGCTACCCCTCACGGTTGCCTGGCCTGGCAGCTTCCGAGCCTGGGAAGGTGTGGCTGGGCCCAGGCTGCTGCTCACTCCGGGCCTCGGTGGGAAAGACCCCTGGGAGCTCCCCGGACCTGTGGTCCTGGGTATTGAGAGTCTTTTTTTCATGACAGTTCCATGACGTGTGTTGAACACAGGGCCTTAGCCCATTGCCAGCCCCGAACTCCAGCCCCACATGCGACTGGCGGTTCGACACTGTCTCTGCCAGGGCCTGGGCCCCCTCCACATGCTGGAAGTGGCCAGGCTGCTAGAAGGAGCCAGGCATGAAGGAGGTCATTCCTCACTTCTAGGCAACACCGACCCCCAGGCAAGCATCATGGCACGGCTTATCAGCTCCAGCCAGGGACAGGGCGCCCCGCAGGGCCAGGAAGTGCCTGTTAAAGAAGTGAATCCCCCTGTCTACACCACCACACGACAGGTGTGGCTGGACCTCACCCCTCAGAAGAGCTCATCTCTAGAGCGAGGACACTGGTGCCCCGGCTCAGCCGGAAAGTCAGCCACAGGGGCCACCACATGTGTCCCCCACGGGAGGATTCCAGGCAAGGGTGGGAAGCAGCACTCGGTGGAAAGGGCTAGAAAGGGCCTGGGAGGCGGGGCTGGACCTTCCTGCAAGTCGCAGCTCCACCCCTCCCTAACTGCTGGCCCTCAGCAAGCCACTAGCTCACTGCACCCCAGACTCTAGACCTGTGCAGTGGGAAGGATGACAACGCCCACTTCACTGAGCCCACCACGGCTCAGAGGGCGGCATGCTCCCAGCCCCAACAAAGCAGGGGGCTGCACCTCCAGGGGCTGTCCCTCTGGGCACCCCACTCCTGGGCAGCAACTTGAAAGAGGAGGTCTCGGCCGGGTGCGGTGGCTCACGCCTGTAATCTCAGCACTTTGGGAGGCCGAGGCGGGCGGATCACAAGGTCAGGAGATCGAGACCATCCTGGCTAGCACGGTGAAACCCTGTCTCTACTAAAAAATACAAAAAATTAGCCGGGCGTGGTGGCAGGCGCCTGTAGTCCCAGCTACCCGGGAGGCTGAGGCAGGGGAATGGCGTGAACCCAGGAGGCGGTTTGCAGTGAGCCGAGATAGGCCACTGCACTCCAGCCTGGGCGACAGAGCGAGACTCCGTCTCAAAAAAAAAAAAAGAGGAGGTCTCAGCTTGAACTCCTTCCCCCAGAGGGGTAGCTGTCTTGGCTGGAAGCTTCCCCATTAAACACAAAAGAAAGGAGAAAAAACTAAAGACCCACAAACAAACCCGGCATCACACACAGCCCGGCATCACCCACAGCCCGGCATCACCCACAGCCCGGCATCACCCACAACCCAGCATCACCCACAGCATGGCATCACCCACAAACCCGGCATCACCCACAAACCCGGCATCACGCACAGCCCGGCATCACCCACAGCATGGCAACACGCACAAACCCGGCATCACCCACAAACCCGGCATCACCCACAAACCCGGCATCACGCACAGCCCGGCATCACCCACAGCCCGGCATCACGCACAGCCCGGCATCACCCACAAACCCGGCATCACGCACAAACCTGGCGGCATCACGCACAACCCGGCATCACGCACAGCCCAGCATCACCCCACAGCCCGGCATCACGCACAGCCCGGCATCACCCACAAACCCGGCATCACGCACAAACCCGGCGGCATCACGCACAACCCGGCATCACGCACAGCCCGGCATCACCCACAGCCCGGCATCACCCACAAACCCGGCATCACCCGCAGCCCGGCATCACCCACAAACCCGGCATCACGCACAACCCAGCATCACCCACAGCCCGGCATCACCCACAGCATGGCATCACCCACAAACCCGGCATCACGCACAGCCTGGCATCACCCACAGCATGGCATCACCCACAAACCTGGCATCACGCACAGCCCAGCATCACCCACAGCCCAGCATCACCCGCAGCCCGGTATCACGCACAGCCCGGCATCACCTACAAACCCGGCATCACCCACAAACCCGGCATCACCCACAAACCCGGCATCACGCACAGCCCGGCATCACCCGCAGCCCGGCATCACCCACAAACCCGGCATCACGCACAGCCCGGCATCACCCACAAACCCGGCGGCATCACGCACAACCCGGCATCACGCACAGCCCGGCATCAGCCACAGCCCGGCATCACCCACAAACCCGGCATCACGCACAGCCCGGCATCACCCACAGCCCGGCATCACGCACAGCCCGGCATCACCCACAAACCCGGCATCACGCACAAACCCGGCGGCATCACGCACAACCTGGCATCACGCGCAGCCTGGCATCAGCCACAGCCCGGCATCACCCACAAACCCGGCGGCATCACGCACAGCCCGGCATCACCCACAGCCCGGCATCACCCACAGCCCGGCATCATCCACAGCCCGGCATCACCCGCAGCCCGGCATCACGCACAACCTGGCATCACCCAAACAGCACGGCATCACCCAAACAGCAAGGCATCACCCACAGCACGGCATCACCCACAAACCCGGCATCACCCACAGCCCGGCATCACTCGCAGCCCGGCATCACCCACAGCCCCTCCAGGCTGCCACTGAACTGCAGCCGCCGCCCGAATGTCCTGTGTTGTCTCCTAAGGAGCTGCCATGAGGGGACTCCATCGAGGAGCCAGCCATCTGCATATTTTCCAACTAAGGGGCCAAATGGCCCTCCCTCAAATCCAGTGACACTGGCCCGGCTGGTGGCCTCTCATCTTGCTGAAAAGACTGTCACCGTTTCCCCCAATCCTGATTTAATGGTGGGTGGCCCTGCCCCTCCCTGGCGTGGGTCCCACACTTTCTTACTGTCCACCTTCATGTGATGGAAGTCCTGTTCCGGGGACCCATGGCTTCTCTCATAAGAAGCGGTCTCCAGGCCGGGCGTGGTGGCTCACGCCTGTAATCCCAGCTACTCGGGAGGCTGAGGCAGGAGAATAGCTTGAACCTGGGAGGCGGAGGTTGCAGTGAGCTGAGATCATGCCAGTGCCCTTCAGCCTGGGCAACGAGAGCAAAACTCCATTTCAAAAATAATAATAAAATAAAGAAGCAGTCTCTCCAGGGTTATCAGTAGCTTCTGAACTGATTTGGGGAGAAATGGAGCAATCAAGTTATCTGTTCAGCTGACTGATTCTGAAACCTGAAACTTAAGTTATGAGTGATTTGCTCCCAGGGCCCCTGTGGGAAGGCCGCCGCCCCTTGGTCGGGAAAGCAAAGCTCACCACCACCAGGCCACAGGCTGCTCCGTTAGGGAAGGCAGTGCCAAAGTTTGCCCTGGACTGCCTTGTTCCATATGGGGCCAACAGCAGCTCACTGGCCCCTCTGGGCCTCAGTTTCCACATCTGCTAAGTGAAGGGGCTGGAGCAGGTGAGGTGTTTCAGGGCCCTTGTCCCTCACACCTCTGATATTCAGTGGCTCAAGCATAAGGCAGGACTAGAGACAGTGGCCCAGACCCTGCTGGTGGCCTCCCCCATACGGTTCTTCCTAGCAGTCAAAGCCGGAGTCAAAGACTGCTGGTCAAGGCAGAGTTTACTGAACTGTTAGTTTCCTCCTGCACACACCAGGCATGACACCTTCAAGTCTGTCCAGCAGTGGCTCCAGAAAGTACCCTGTGTGCCTTGGGCGCAGAGGCTACAGTTCTCGCTGTGTGGCACGGGAGCCTTCACAGTGCCCTCAGGAGCTGCCCCTGGTCTTTGTCTGCAAAAGTGACTGGGAGGATAGAAAAAGCAGCGGGATGGCATTGTTTCGGGGGTGGGGTGGTGGACAGTGTGCCTGGGCAGTCACAGGGAGGCTGACTTGGTTCTGGGCTGCAAGATCTGTGCATAGGAGGCCCCTGGGTTTCTTCCAAGCTCTTCACTGAAACGCAAAGAGTCTGAAGAGGAGGCAGTGGGCACAGTGCCCCTGAATCCGGTTAGGTGGAGTTTACTGCATTTGAAGGAGCAGGTGCCCATGGTGAGTGAGTGAGTTCTGGGATTTGGGAGATTCCCAGAGGCCTGACAGGACTGTCCCACCCTCCTGGACTTCGCTACAGGGAGCTGAAGTCAGGGCCCAGGCAGGGGAGCAGGCCACCCAGGTAGGGAACAAATGCCTGCCCATGCAGGGCAGAGGGCAGGGCTGTCAGGGCCTTGGGTGGTCTGGGCACTGGGGCGGGTGGAGGAGAGGCAGGGGTGGAGGAGAGGCAGGGGTGGAGGAGGCGGGGCTCTCCCTGGAGGCCGTCACTTGTCCGCGTGCTGCAGCAGCAGGTCCACCGCCTCTGCGAGGTTGTCCACGTACCCATCAGCCTTCACTTCCGGATGGTGCTCGTCACTGGGCCTGGAGAGGATGGCCAGAGGTTAGTCAGTGCCCCCACGTTGACCCCTCTGCAGCCACACCCACCCTCCCAGCATCTAGCACGGGCCTGGCCTTAGCTTGAGGAAACCTCCAGGTCCTGCCAGGCAGCCTGGCCCGTGGCCACTGGCCATCCCCCTCCTCCCCCTCCCCTACTCAGACACACATGGCCCCTCCTGACTATGCCCTCAACCTGGACACCTCTCCAAACCTGTCCCCCACTGGGAGCCTGCTCAGCCTTGTGGAGTGACAGCCGGCCCAGCTCCCTCTGGGCCTCCAGCACAGGCATCTCACCTTGGATGGTGGGGACATGAGTGTACCCTGCTCTGGGCTCCCCAGGGGCTCACCTCACACCCCTGGCCTGGCCTAGTGCCCCGTGGGAGGAGCCTAGTTCATGTGCACTGTGGGCACAGCTGGGGCTAGAGACCCGGAGCTCCTGCCTGCCCTAATGCTGGGGGCCCGCATGTCAGTGACAGCATGTGCCTTCTGGTTGGTGCCCTCTGAGGCCACGCCCACCCAACAGAGGAGGCACCGGGCTCCTGGATGAGCTGCCCTCTGGCTGGGATTCTGGCGGCAGGAACCTCTCCAAAGCCTTCAACCATTCCCCAAGCATCTCCTGAGGTCTCACTGGATGCTGAGGACACAGGAATGAGGCCATGAGACAGTGCAGAGGCCTCTGGGCCCTGCCAGGGGACTTTGTGGAAGGGGCTGTGGGCTGAGTCCTGAAGGCGGGCAGGCAGGGGCTACGGGTAGACACGTGGGTGGGAGAGGAGGAGCCCCAGGAGCAGGAAGGGGTCAGGTGGGTTCGTGGAGACATCCCAGAGCCTTTTTTTTTTAAATTTTTTTGAGACCAAGTGTCACTCTGTTGCCCAGGCTGGAGTGCAATGGTGCGATCTTGGCTCACTGCAACCTTTGCCTCCCAGGTTCAAGCGATTCTCCTGCCTTGGCTCATGAGTAGCTGGGACTACAGGCACCCGCCACCACGCCCGGCTTTTTTTGTAGTTTTTTTTAGTAGAGATGGGGTTTCGCCATGTTGGCCAGGCTGGTCTCCGACTCCTGACCTCAAGTGATGTGCCCGCCTTAGCCTCCCAAAGTGCTGGGATTACAGGAGTGAGCCACCGTGCCCGGCCCCCATCCCAGAGTCTTGACAGTCATTTCAGGAAGTGGCACCTCATCCTAGGGGCTGTGGGCAGCCTGGAGGGCTGTGAGCCAGAAGGCCCCTCCCCACAGCCTTGCACCCACAGAGGCGCTGCTGGAGCTTGGCAGAAGTGGGGACTGGCCCGTCTGCAAACCTACTACTACCGAGGGACATGTTGCTTGGATCACCCCACGGCCTGGCCCAAGCTCCCTGAGAAGCAGGGAAACCACAGTCTCCCGGCAGCAGCGCCCCCACTTTGGAAGCTGCCACCCCGGTCTAAGAGGAAGTGCTTGAAGTTGGTTCTCACAACAGCTAAAAGCCATGTTGGCCCTTTCAAAGCGTTTGGTTTCTGCAAAGGGCTTTCTTTACCCTAAAATGACTGTCATGGGCAGGGGGCCTTTTTCTTTTAAGGGTTCTCAGCCCAGTGGCCTGGAGGCTACCTCCTGGCCCTCAGGGACTGCTGAGGCTGTGGACCTGGACAGGGGCCACAGGGGCAGTCCCTGGGAGGGGAGGGCAGTGTGGGCTCCCCTGTGACTGGGAGGGTGTACCTTTTGGCTCTTGTCCAGGTCCCAAGGACAGAACCCTGTCCTCTAAGCCCTCCAGCGCCCCCACTTCCTTGCCCACCCGCTTGTATGGGGCTACGGCCACTTCCCCTCCTGCACGGCCTCTGGGCACAGCACTCACGAGCCTCACATCTCTCTCCCTTCCATCCTCCAAGGAAGAAATGGTCACCCCCATCTTGAACAGGTGAGGAAACATCTCAGAAAGGTTCAGAGACCTGCTGAAGGTCACACAGCAGGGAGAGCAGAGCTGGGATCTGACTGGTTCTACTCCCAGCTCCGTGTTCTTTCAAGAGCTTCCACCACTGCTGGACATTCCTGCCCCTTCCAGCAAAGGGCAGTTGACAGCACCCGCTCCAAGCAGGGGCACCTACAGATGCCAGTACCAGTGGGGATCGCTTGGCTGGCCCTCCCAAGCATGGGCACTCTGCTGCTCCTGAATGAGCACACACCAAAGTATGAGCCTGGGGGACCAGGCAAGGGGACGAGTATGCGGCGCCCTCACCCGCACCTGCTCCATCAGCACCCTCACCCGCACCCGCACCCGCTCCATCAGCACCCTCACCCGCACCTGCACCCGCACCCGCACCCGCTCCATCAGCACCGTCACCTGCACCCACACCGGTTCCATCAGCACCCTCACCCTCACCCACACCGGCTTCATCAGCACCCTCACCCACACCCGCACCCGCTCCATCAGCACCCTCACCCTCACCCTCACCCTCACCCACACCCTCACCCACACCCTCACCCTCACCCTCACCCACACCCTCACCCACACCCTCACCCACACCCACACCCTCACCCACACCCTCACCCACACCCTCACCCACACCCACACCCTCACCCTCACCCACACCCTCACCCACACCCTCACCCACACCCTCACCCACACCCTCACCCACACCCTCACCCTCACCCTCACCCTCACCCACACCCTCACCCTCACCCTCACCCTCACCCACACCCTCACCCACACCCTCACCCTCACCCTCACCCTCACCCTCACCCTCACCCTCACCCACACCCTCACCCTCACCCTCACCCACACCCTCACCCTCACCCTCACCCACACCCTCACCCACACCCTCACCCACACCCTCACCCTCACCCACACCCTCACCCTCACCCTCACCCACACCCTCACCCTCACCCACACCCTCACCCTCACCCTCACCCACACCCTCACCCACACCCTCACCCACACCCTCACCCTCACCCACACCCTCACCCACACCCTCACCCTCACCCTCACCCACACCCACACCCTCACCCTCACCCACACCCACACCCACACCCACACCCACACCCTCACCCTCACCCACACCCTCACCCTCACCCTCACCCACACCCTCACCCTCACCCACACCCTCACCCTCACCCTCACCCACACCCTCACCCACACCCTCACCCTCACCCACACCCTCACCCTCACCCACACCCTCACCCACACCCTCACCCTCACCCACACCCTCACCCTCACCCTCACCCACACCCTCACCCACACCCTCACCCACACCCTCACCCACACCCTCACCCACACCCTCACCCTCACCCTCACCCTCACCCTCACCCACACCCTCACCCACACCCTCACCCACACCCTCACCCACACCCTCACCCACACCCTCACCCTCACCCTCACCCTCACCCTCACCCTCACCCTCACCCTCACCCTCACCCACACCCTCACCCACACCCTCACCCTCACCCTCACCCTCACCCACACCCTCACCCACACCCTCACCCTCACCCACACCCTCACCCACACCCTCACCCTCACCCACACCCTCACCCTCACCCTCACCCACACCCTCACCCACACCCTCACCCACACCCTCACCCACACCCTCACCCACACCCTCACCCACACCCTCACCCTCACCCTCACCCACACCCTCACCCACACCCTCACCCTCACCCTCACCCTCACCCACACCCTCACCCACACCCTCACCCTCACCCTCACCCTCACCCACACCCTCACCCTCACCCTCACCCTCACCCTCACCCTCACCCTCACCCACACCCTCACCCACACCCTCACCCTCACCCTCACCCTCACCCTCACCCACACCCTCACCCACACCCTCACCCTCACCCACACCCTCACCCACACCCTCACCCACACCCTCACCCTCACCCTCACCCACACCCACACCCTCACCCACACCCACACCCTCACCCTCACCCACACCCTCACCCACACCCTCACCCACACCCACACCCTCACCCACACCCTCACCCTCACCCTCACCCTCACCCTCACCCACACCCTCACCCTCACCCTCACCCACACCCTCACCCTCACCCACACCCTCACCCTCACCCACACCCTCACCCACACCCTCACCCTCACCCTCACCCTCACCCTCACCCTCACCCTCACCCTCACCCTCACCCACACCCACACCCTCACCCTCACCCACACCCACACCCTCACCCACACCCACACCCTCACCCTCACCCACACCCTCACCCACACCCTCACCCACACCCTCACCCTCACCCTCACCCTCACCCACACCCTCACCCACACCCTCACCCTCACCCTCACCCGCACCCTCACCCACACCCTCACCCACACCCTCACCCACACCCTCACCCACACCCTCACCCACACCCACACCCTCACCCTCACCCTCACCCACACCCTCACCCTCACCCTCACCCACACCCTCACCCTCACCCACACCCTCACCCTCACCCACACCCTCACCCACACCCTCACCCTCACCCTCACCCACACCCACACCCTCACCCTCACCCTCACCCACACCCTCACCCTCACCCTCACCCACACCCTCACCCTCACCCACACCCTCACCCTCACCCACACCCTCACCCACACCCTCACCCTCACCCTCACCCACACCCACACCCTCACCCTCACCCACACCCTCACCCTCACCCACACCCACACCCTCACCCACACCCACACCCTCACCCTCACCCACACCCTCACCCACACCCACACCCTCACCCACACCCTCACCCTCACCCTCACCCACACCCACACCCTCACCCACACCCACACCCTCACCCTCACCCACACCCTCACCCTCACCCACACCCTCACCCTCACCCACACCCTCACCCTCACCCTCACCCACACCCTCACCCTCACCCACACCCTCACCCTCACCCACACCCTCACCCTCACCCACACCCTCACCCTCACCCACACCCACACCCTCACCCACACCCTCACCCTCACCCTCACCCTCACCCTCACCCACACCCTCACCCTCACCCACACCCTCACCCTCACCCACACCCTCACCCTCACCCACACCCTCACCCTCACCCTCACCCACACCCACACCCTCACCCACACCCACACCCTCACCCTCACCCACACCCTCACCCACACCCTCACCCACACCCTCACCCTCACCCTCACCCTCACCCACACCCACACCCTCACCCACACCCTCACCCTCACCCACACCCTCACCCACACCCTCACCCACACCCTCACCCACACCCTCACCCACACCCTCACCCTCACCCACACCCTCACCCACACCCTCACCCACACCCTCACCCTCACCCTCACCCACACCCTCACCCTCACCCTCACCCACACCCTCACCCACACCCTCACCCACACCCTCACCCTCACCCTCACCCTCACCCTCACCCACACCCACACCCTCACCCTCACCCACACCCTCACCCACACCCTCACCCTCACCCTCACCCTCACCCACACCCTCACCCTCACCCTCACCCTCACCCTCACCCACACCCACACCCACACCCTCACCCTCACCCTCACCCTCACCCGCACCTGCACCGGCTCCATTAGCAACCCCAGCGAGAACAACCCGTGTCAGTGTCGGGGCTTTAGAGGCCTCTTGTCTTGTGTGTGCCATTCTGTGATGGCATACAGGGTGTCCACGATCTAGGAGAGGGGCATTGAAGACGTGTGTGATCCTGCATCAGTGCTGAAATAGGGACTCAGCACCGCGCGATCCTGCGTCAGTGCTGGAATATGGACTCAGCACCACCACGAGGCCTTCTATGGTATGGGCCACGTTGGAAAACTGCGTATCGATATCCACTTGCGACCCCGCAGTCCCGCTCCTAAGTATGTATACGGCAGAAATGCATCCTCACAGTCACCAAAGGCACATTCTAGAATGTTCCACACAGCTTTAGCTGCAATAGCTAAAGTCAAACACTGGACACATGCCCGCCAGGGGGAGGATGGGAAAACAGACCGTGGCAGAATCGCACACTGGAATACTCCACAACGGCTCAACCTGGGGTGAACTCCTGCCGCGGCAATGGGGGTGAGCCCCAGACCTGAAGAGCAACCAAGGCCAGACTCGAGGAATACACACAGCAGGACTGACTTACAGAGAGCTCCAGAGCTGGCAAAGGCAGACTAGTGACAGAGGGTGGGATGGCGGCTTCCTAACGGAAAGGTGAATAGGGGTGCCAGGAATGTTCTAGATCTTGACCTGGGTGGGGCTAACATCCTATTCTTCACTTTTAGAGCACTTTACTAATGTTATACCTCAAAAATTTAATTAAAAAGCCACATATGGGCCGAGCGTGGTAGCTCACACCTGTCATCCTAGCACTTTGGGAGGCTAAGGCAGGAGGATTGCTTGAGCCCAGGAGGTCGAGACCAGCCTGGGCAACATGGTGAAACCCCATCTCTACAAAAAAGTACAAAAATCAGCCAGGTGTAGTGGCGGGTGCCTGTAGTCCCAGCTACTTGGGAGGCTGAGGTGGGAGGATCACCTGAGGCTGGGAGGTTGAGGCTGTGGTGAGCCATGATCACACCACTGCACTCCAACCTGGGTGACAGATGACAGTCTCAAAAAGAAAGAAAAGCCACATATGATGCTCACAGATGCTATTGTGTAGGCCAGGGGGCCAAATTCTACCTGCGGCCTGTCTTTATATTTTTAAAGGGGTGTAAAAAGAAGAGAATAATATGCAACAGAGATCAAATGGAAGCTGGCAGAGCCTGAAGTGGTAACGATTTGGCCCCTACAGGAAAGGCCTGGACCCCTGGGCTGGCCTGCCCACCGTCCCCCAGGGCTCTGGACAGGCCCCTTCTCAAGTTCTTACTCTTGGGAAGCCAGTGCTTCCACTCAAGTGCACCGCTGCTGCAGGAGATGCGGCTGCTCTGGGCTGGGCAGGCTGGCCCCGTCTTCCTGGGGCTGCCAGCCACACCTGGCTCCAGGCTGTGCAGACACACCCTGCCCTGGTACAGAATGAAGGGTGGGCAGGGGTCCAAGGTCCCCTTGAGGCTGCTGATGCTCCCCCACTTACTCAGATCCCTCTTGGAGGACAGACGTCATGAGGGGAAGAGGCTTCTCTCAGCAGCTCTACCTCTGAGACTGCTGGCCCTGGCTGAGTGCACGACAAGCTGGGTGGGCAGGTGGGTGGTGGGGTGGGGGGGCCCTCTGAGTGAGACAGAGACAAAACCAGAACGGCTGGCTAGTTCAGTAAATTAGCCCCCTGGCAAAACACCTCTCTGCCTCAGTTTCCTCATCTGTGCCATGAGGATAAACCTGGCTCCACCCCCTACCAGCCACGTGGCCTTAGGCAACTTCCTTAAGCCCCGTGCCTGGGTGTCCCTGCCTCTAGAGCGAGGTCATAATAGCATGCACCATGGGCTCCCGTGAGGAGGGCAGGAGCCGATACTCGTGGCAAGGACAGGTTGGTTGGCGTGGGTGTGGGCGCTGTTGTGGCTAAAATTGAAAGCTCAGCAGTCCTGTCCGGGGAATGTGCCGTGGGCTGGGGCTGGGCTGGCCAGGGAGGTGGAGCATGACCGGCCTTGAGCCTTCCCCTGGGCACACAGGCTGGTGGGGGGGGTGGGCAGACAGGCAGGCGGATGGACACACACTGATGTGTGGGCTACATGGGGCACAGGGAGGACAGGGTGAGTGGGGAGGAAGCCCAGCACAGGCACTGGATCGGGAAGGTCAGAAAGGCTCCAAGCAGGACCCTAGGGGGCATCCCAACAGCCTGGATTCCCAGCAGACGTGGCACTAGGGAGGGTGCCTGGGGGAAGGGCCAGTAGGCTCGCTCCTGCCCTCTGCACCTGCAGCGCTTCTACTCCCTGGTCTCACCTCTGCCTGGCCTGTGTGAATGGCCCTGGATCAGCCCTGCCGGGCTGCCCTCAGCTCCCACTAGGGTCTGGGGAGATGAGCTCCAAAGCACTGCCCGCAGCTGCCGTGTGTACACCCAGCCCACACTTAAAAGGAGTCGGGGGCTGAGGCTGCGGCCCAGGTCTGATGTCCTCTCTGGTACCGCAGCCAGTTCCCACCTGATTTCCAACTTTTCTCCTCACAACAGTGAGAGGTTTGGGCTCCCTGTTGCCCAAAGCAGAACAAAAATTCTTCCAGCAAACACCGCCATGATTCATCATCCGAGCCCCTGGGGGACTGGCCCCCAGGACCCCCCTCCTTGGACACCCAGGTGCCCTGGGGCCAGGCTTATTGTCCAGGCAAAAGAAACTAGCCCTGAGAGGGAACAAGAGTTCTCCCCATAGAAGATGACGCTTTGTAATGAGAATCCGGCCAGCTCCACTCCGCACATGTACCTAGCCGAATGGCGGCTGTGGCTAATTATGTTTAATTACATATCATTTAAATTCAAGAATCCACTAAAAGAAAGGATTGCATTAGCACCCGGCCGGCGTTTGCCCACACGCAGCGGAAATCGTGGACTTTTATGTCTTAATTACGTGACGCTGCTGTGGGCTGCGTCTCCCAGGGAGCTGGGGTAGGCAGGAGGGGACCTGTTCCCGGCCTGGTGGCCCCAAAGCCCCTGAAGCAGCTCTGCTTTGTCCAATGGCCTGGGCAGGAGGAGTCCCTGCCCCACGCTGGCCAGTGCCCTGTGACCTGTGGACCTCAGAGATGTCACGGTACAAAAGCTGAACCAAGAAACCCAGCAAAGGTGCGTCCTCGGCAGTGAGGACAGAGCGGAGAGGGTGAAGCAGGAGGGGCTGCAGAACATCCTGCCCTGAGTGGCCCTGCTGGGACAGAGCCGGAGGAGGAGGAAGAGACAGACAGAGGGACACGGCCACACCCGGTGAGAGGGAGGGCAGGGACAGGAAGAACCATGAGACAGGCAGAAACAGGGAGAAAGAGAAAAGAGGGCGGAGAGAGGGCAGGCGAGGAGAAACAGACACATGGAGCGAGGGGACAGGCAAGGGACACAGGAACAGGGGAAGGGGCCTGCAACAGGCAGGGAGGGGCTGGGGCTGCCCCCATGGTTCTGTGTCCTGGCCATGTGGGCCTGCATGAAGCCCCTCCGCCCTTCCCTGGCCTACGGGCCTGGCTGAGGGCTCCCTGTGGGGGTCCGTAGCACTGCTCCTCCCCCTGCCCCAGGCCCAGCCCAGGCCCCCCCCAGACAGCTGAGCACCCTGCTCTGTCCCCAACAAACTGCACGGCCCAGAGTTGGTCTCTTCACCTGCCCCAGCCTCAGTTTCCTCATCTGTAAGGTACCATAGGGCTTGGCTCTGGGGGCCACTCTGAGATGAAACAAATTAAAAGAGGCAAGACTGAACACAAAGTTGGCGTTTCCCCTGCACCTGGTGACCCTGCAGCTCACCCTGGCGCTGGCCTGCCCCCTCCCACCTCCACCCTCTGCCCTCCACGGTTCACAGTCCAGTTCCACACTCACAGTTGTCAGCACTGCTGGGAAAGAAAGCAAAGGGCCTGGAGTCTGAGGGCACTGATGGGAGAGGGAGCGGGGCAGGACTGAGCAGGGCAGGGACGCTTCCGGAAACAGGGATGTTAAGGCCGAGCACTGCTCCCGTCCATCGTCCTTGCTGCTGTCCTCCTGAGAATGGCGTGGGGGCACCAGGCCTTTGCGGGGCGGCTTCTTCACTAAGCCAGAGTGCCTGGCCCCCGGGGCCTGGCTGGGAGATGGGAGCAGTGAGCGATTTCTCCAGGCGCCTGCAGGGCGGCTGCGGGTTCTCCTCTCCTCTCCTCTCCTGGGGGCAGCCTCCCTCGGGCTGCATTTGGGTGTCTCTGGCTGAGGACCTGCTTCTGATGTGGGGTGGGCCCTCCAGGTACCTCTCCCATCCTTGCGCAGCAGCCTGCAGGATGGGTCCTGCTGCCCGGGTTTCGGAGGTGGAAGCGGAGGCACACAGCTGGGAGGCGTGTGGGCTGCAGGACCGGGAAGTTGGCCTGGAGACAGCATGGCTTCCACCGGGCCCCACAGGGTGACCCGGGCCCCTTGGGGGGGGGGGTCTTCTGCTAAAGCCTATTCCCTTCCCTTTCCCCCTCCCCCTCCACTGGCTCCTCTGTCCAGCCTGGCCCCCTCTCCTCTCTTTCGCAGCCAGAGTGGCCTCCCTAAATGCTCACCTGCTCCCGCCTCCCCTGTGTAAACTGCTGTGGCTCCCTATTGCCCACATCATAGGCCAGCTCCTCAGCGTGGCAGATGAGTCCATCCTGACTGGCCCCACCCGCGGACCTCCCTCCCCACGCCAGCCACTCAGTGCCTGGGCCGCTGCTCTTCAGACATCCCAGCTCTCCCTGCCATTGCCCGTGCTATGCCCTGGAATGCTCTTGAAACCTGCTCCACCTGCAAACTCCTATTCACGTTTCAAGACCCCACTCACTTGTCCCCATCTCCCACTGTATGCTCCTTCCACAGGGCGAGTTGTTCTCTCTTCTGAGCATGCAGAATGTGCCCCCCGACCACCCCATGCCATCAAAGCTGGGGGCTGCTCTGCCACTTCACCTGCAGGTACCAGTGTTGACTTCGCTTCCTGGAGGGACAGGCCAGGTTTCCTGCCCTCGGTGGTCCCCCCAACAGGCCTGACCCAGAGCAGGCACCCAGGAAGTGCCCACCAAATGAATGAACAAAGGCCCCCAGCTGGGCAGGCCAGTGCCTGTCATCAGTGATTCCTCCCCCTCATGCCCTGTCAGCCGAATGCAGGGAATGGGTGAGTGAGAGGCAGAAAACAAGGCGGTTCTGTGCCTGTCGCCTGGCCAGCTTCACAGGGACAGTCTTTGTACCAATTGAAGGAAAATGGTGGCCAGGCCCCAGCAAAAGAGCCCCATGAGGCCAGTCTCCCTGCCGCCTCCTCCAGGGCACACACAGGCCAGCACCGCCTCCTGAGGAACACTGACCAAGGGGAGACAGGTGCGGCCTCTCCCCGAGGGCCTCTTGAGGGACCTGAGCTGCCCAGGACTCCCAGTGGGTGGCCCACCCGCCTCCTCCCCACCCTGCAGGGGCAGGAGAAGGGGCAGGGTGGGGCAGAGGCTCTCCCGACTGGAGGCTGCAACAGCTGTCTACCCAGGGAGGGGCAGGCATCCCTGTCCCCATTTGCTTTGGAAAGGCAGTGGCTGGGAGCCAGGTGCGGGGGGCAGCTGCCCAGTGAATTCAGGGATCCGGGCACTGGCATCAGAGGGTGACGCCAGCTCGGCTGTGCTGACAGACTTGCAGGACAAGGACAGAGGGTGATTCATGAGGTGGAGGTAGTGAGGCCGGGAAAGGGGCATCCTTCCATCAGAACCCCAGGAGCCCAAGACCTCCGGGGGCCTGGGGGGTTATTTCTAGAAGGGTGTTCACCAGAGCCTGGCCCTGGCAAGTGCCTGGAGGATGCAGCTGGGAGATCTGCCTCCACCTGTACACCCGCAGCTTCTCTGAAGGCTGATTATCAGATGGTCTGCACTGGCACATCCCAGACACTAGGCCTGTGCCCATGGGGTTCCCTGCTGTCCACGTGCTGGCCCAGCATGGCCACCCTCAGGACAGTAGCTTGCTGGGGCCCAATGAGGCGGGCAGAAGGCCCAGAACATCCCACATCCAGCCCGTGACCTGGCCTGAGCTGGGCTCCTGGCAGGTGTCTGAGGGTCGGTGGCCTCCTTACAGGGTAGTTGGGTGGTGGGGTGGAGATGGCCGCAGATCTCAAGCAGGCTGCTCTGACCCCTCTGTCCCCTGGGTTCTGGAAGCAGGTCGGGGGATGACATGCCCAGACCCATGTACCTCTGGGAAGGTGCCATGTCATGCTGCTTACAAAGAAACCCGAGCGGGAGCTCCTTCCCACGGAGCCTGTGCATCCAGCCAATGCCTCCCAAGCCCCTCTTCTCCCAGGGCCTGGGGGTCAAGAGGCACACAAAGGACTCTCATCTGGTCCCTGCCTGCAAAGAGCTCACAGGGCACCTGAGCCCAGCGCTCCAGCCCCAGGCCCGGGCCTTAGCGGGTGCCTGGTGGACACAGGCTCCAGCCTCAGCTACCTGTTCTCACTCGGGGATTGCTCAGCCCTCAGGCCCGTGTCCTCCCAGGCCAGCTCTGCCCACAGGCCTGAGGACTGCTGTGAGTCAACCTGGAGCCCTGGAGCCCAGCCTGGGGACCCTCCAGCCCAGGGCACCTCCTGCCGTTGAAGCCAGCTGGGTCCTGGCAGGAAGGGTGGCCTGGAGGGACTGGAGGGTCCAGGGCCACATGCCAGCCCCGAGGCGAGGGCCGCAGGGAGGCTCCCAGCCTGGAGACCTGCCCTCCCCTTGCCCAACACGCTCACACATACAGGACCTTCTTGGGCTGCTTTGAAGCCACTTGGCAGAAAAAAAAAAATCCAAATAAAAACCCAGGCCTAAAGGAGGCCTCGTCCTGGGCCTCTCTGCGTCCCTCACCTCTCTGGCCAGGAGCAGGGATGGGGACACGCTTTCTCTGGCTGGGACCTCCCTTGGAGGTGCCAAGCTCCTTTCCCGCTGGCCCAGCTGACAGCAGGAGCAGTGGCCCGGTCAGGTGCTTGTCCCCCATCCGTTTGGCCATCTGCTCCTCTGTAACGAGGAGGGGTGGGGAGGGAGGAGGTGACCCCTCCCTCTGAGCCCCTACACATGGAATGTGTGTGTGGATGAGAAAGCTGTGCACCCTGGCTGGGCCTGCCCAGCCCAAACCACCCACGCCCGCCTTCCTCCCACCTGGGGTGAGCCAGACACCCACAGAGGCTGGGCACGAAGGCACTGCAGGTGTCTACCTAGGCTGCCGCTCCCAGGCGGCACTATGTACAAAGAGCCAGGGCAATGGTGAGGGGCCCAGATTCCCCAACTCTGTCCTGCCCTGGCCTGGCCCCAGCCCTGGTACCCCTCCCAGGGACTGCAGCTGGCCACACCCCACCCTGCCCTGTCCCTCCCACCTGTCCAGGAGGCCTGACAAGGGTGTCTCAGAGCTAAGAGTGAGGTGGGGTCCTGTGTCCCCCAACCAAAAGAGACACCTTCCCTGTGTGCACATGTGTGGGCGGGTGCAACCCAGAAATAGGAGAGGGGTGCACTGTGTCTCCTGCTCCTCAGCCTTGGATCCCTACAGTCTCCTGGTGGTCTGGCCCCCATCTGGATGTGTGAAGAGCTGGGGTGGGGCAGGGCTGGGCTAACTGAACCCCCTTTCCTTCCAGTGGGTGGTGCCCAGGGCCCAGAGCCCGCCCTGGCTGACCTGTCCTCTAGCTAGTAAGGACAAAAGTCTCTCCTCGCAGAAGGAGGCACTCACTGAGCCAGTCCCCCAGGGCTCTGAAACCTAGTGGGTAAACCGAGGCACAGGACGGGAACTGCCCAAGGTCTCACACACCCCCAGGAGCCACAGACTCACTGGAAATAGGCCTGCCTGCTGCCCACAACCCAGAGCTCTCCACCAGCCAGTGGGCAGGCCCCGGGATGCAGGTGAGGCTCCTCTAGCTAGCAGACTTGTGGCCTCCAGGACATCAGCGATACCACAGTGGGCCCACACCTCTGCAGTAAGCCAGCTGTGGGTGGCATCTCTGTGTGCTCTGCACAGCGCACCATGGGGTGCACACCGTGATCTGCTTCTCTGAGATGAGGAGAGAGACCCCCAGAGACGAACAGCCATGCTCAAAGTCACAGCCAGAAGCGGCAGAGCTGGGGTTTAAACCCAGTTTGTCTCCCTCCCACCAGAATCGAAATCTGGGCTCACGTCAGCAAATCCTCCCTGGGCACATGGGGCATAGCCTGCATCTGGGTGTCTCTGGTGGGCTGGTTGACTCTGGCTAGACCCGGAGGCCTGTAGGCAGGGGTCTCCCCTCCCACCCACCCCTGGATGGAGCTGGGGCACTAAGAGGAGGCAGTGCAGCAGGGGGTGGGGCACAGCACACATGGAGGCCGACGGGAGAAGAGGAACGGTGCATGCTGGGAGTGCACGCGGGGCCTGGTAGCCCACGGCCTCCCCATGGCTGGTGCTCCGTGTGGAGCCACCCAGATGCCTGCATTCCTTGGGATCTGCAGCCTGGTGGTCAACAGGACCTGGGGGGCCAGGCCTGAGGCAAGGGCGTGTGCCAGCCAGGCAGAGAGCAGTGGGGCCTGGCGGGGAAGGGCTTTTGCCGTGAACCTTGGCACCCACCAGTCTCTGTCCACAGGGAGGAAACGGGGCTTATTTACAGCTGGGTTTAGCCAGGTGGCACTTTGTCAACCAGAACCGACACCATGGCGCCAGCTATTTCCTGCGTGGTTCTCACTGCCCCACTGACTGCGGGCACCGCAGGGGCTGAGAACAGAGGTGGGACGCACTGAGAGGCGCTGGTGGTGACGCTTGGCCGCCCACCAGGGGGTTGCTGGTCTCCAGAGACTCCCTTACGTGGCAAATGCGGTCCCTTGAACCCCCGACTCTGGCTGGAGTGTGGGGCAAGTGCTCACCCGCCTGTCTCAGGCCTTCACCCAATTCACCTACATAAGGCTCCCAGTCAAGCGCACATAGAACTTTTCAAAACTAGGAGCTGGAAACCTGGCTTCTTGAGAAAATCTGAAAGATCGCACAATATGGGCCGACAAACCATGGGCAGCCGTGCGCTGCAGGGTGTGACGTGGCAGCTGCTTCCTTGAAAGGGGCAAGGCGGGCCCAGCCTGCCACACTCCCACCATTCTCTAACGTCTCCCTGTTCCCACGCCAGGCACACGTCACTCTAGTGCACTTCCCTCTGCCCCTGTGGGTGTCTCTGAATCTGCTGCCCTGCCCTAAAGCTTTAGCTCCCTGGGCTTCATTCCCAAAGAACAAGTCACCTCCTCCAGGAAGTCTTCCCTGAAGCCTTCCTCCCTCCAACCCTCGCCTCCTCAGTTAGGTGCCCGCTCTGCACTCCACAGCAACTGTGTGGACCCCATCACAGCACCCATCAATCTGCCACAACTGTTTGGTTACCTGTGTGCTGCCCCCTCCACACTGAGATCCTGAGATCAGAGACATTCCATTAGTGGCCTCATGGCCTTGGCTCCTAGTGAGCACAGGAGTAGTCAGCCAACCGCTTAGCAGACAAGCGGGCAGCCTCCTTCCTACTGACCACTGGGGACTGTGGGTTATCGCCTGGCATCAGCTTCCTGTGAGCCTTGGCCCTCCTAGAAATCTGGGCTGGGGGGCAGTCCCTCCCCATGAGTGGAGGAGTGATGGGCAGACAGGCGGACCCCTGGGGCTCAGGGCCTTGGCGCCTGGGCCTGAGCTCACCCTCCTGGTCCTCCCTAGAGTCCAGCTCCAGCACAAGCGGCCACATGCACTTCACCTCCTCTGGGGAGACCCCACCGTGTGAGACCCCGGGCACCTAGGTTGCAGCATCCAGATACAGAGAATTTCCTTCTGGAGACCAACTGCCCTGGATGGAACACCCTCTCCCAACATCCAGACTGAGAGGTGTGGGCATGCTGGCCACCCCACCCAGGCCAACACCCAGATTGGGCCAGCCCTGTTTCTGGCCAGTGAAGCTGAGCCCTAAGAGGCAAGCCCCCCACCCTGCCCCAGCCGCCCGCAGCCCTCTGTGCCTTTGGCAAAGCAGGCACCAGAGCCCCAGGGCAGGGGCCTAGGACGAGCTGCAGGCACCAGTAACGGAAACAAAAGCTCACATAAGCTGGGGCTGCGCCAAACCAGCAACCCAGGATCCTGAGGTCTGACGGGGGACCCATCAGTGCGAGGGGCCGCACTACCAACAAGGCCAGACTCTGTCTCCCTAACGTGGCCCACAGGGGGCCCTGGAGCTGGCCCCTGCTTACCCACCAGCTGCCCCCTCTCCCCGCTCCCCAGCACTCATGTCCTCAACTGCCCCTGCCTCACCTGGTGCCTTTCTCTGCCACCTCCTCTGCCTGGAACACCCTCTCGCTCCCTCACTCTGCAAAAGCCCCAACTCAGAGATCCCTGCCCCGTGGTCTTCAGGACCTATCCTACCCCCCAAATAAATGCATGATCAATGAATCCCAAAGACCTGGAAGGTCTCTGGGACACAGGCCTGGGGGACCCAGTTGGGACCTCCCAGAATGGGGGCTGACCGTGCCATGGGAAGAGCACCCCCAGAGTAGGCAGCTCTGTCCACAGAGCATGACACTTGGTTCAAGGCCACAGTGCAGACGCAGCTCCCGGGCACTCCAAGTCAGGCCCCAAGCAGTAGGCAAGTACATTCCCCAGGATGCCCACAGCATGTCCAGACAGCAAAAGTGGCTTCTCTTTTTCTCCTTGTTTATAGAAAGCTTTGAGAGCCAGGCCTCCCTAATTCCAACGACACGAGGGACTTGGGCCTCCCATAGCCAGGCTGAGGAACCGAGAGGGGAGCAGGGAGGGCTGGCAGCTGCCTGGCAGGGAGTATGGAACCCCTGGCTGCTCCACCTGCAAGCCCGGAGGCGGGGTTGAGAGAGGGGGCCTGGGCTTTGGCCATGGGAAGGGCTGACCCTGAGCTCTGTGTGACCTTGGGCAAATGGCCACTCAGAGCCTCCTTTCTCTCGTCCTGAAAGTGCGGCTGAAAAGAGCCGCACTCTGCTGGGGCTATGGTGGAGATTCACCGAGATGGTGCAGGTGGTGGGCATGGCAGGTGCTTGCCTGGGTGGATGGGTGGACAGGTGGATGGGAATACACAAACGGACAGTTAGAAGGATGATGGATGCACAGGAATGGACAGGAGGATGGATGGCTGGGGACGGATGGGTAGATGGATGGGTGGGTGGGATGAGTGGATGGGTGAGTGGACAGATGGGCAATGAATGGATGGATGGACAGATGAATGGATGGACGGATGGTTGGATGGGAATGGACAGAGAAGGGTGGACGGCAGGCACTGCATCGGGCTGGATGAGTGGATGGATGGACAGGGATGGACGGATGGGGATGGACAAGTGGATGGATGGATGGATGGATGGATGGATGAACAGGGATGGATAGATGGAGATGGATGGACGGGGATGGACAGAAAAGGGTGGGTGGCAGGTGCTGCATCAGGGTGGATGGGTGGACGAATGGACAGGGATGGATAGGGGGATGGATGAATGGGGATGGACAGGTGGATGGATGGATGGACGGAGATGGATGGATGGGGATGGACAGAGAAGGGTGGACAGCAGGTGCTGCATCAGGGTGGGCGAATGGGCAGGGATGGACGGGGATGGATGGATGGGGATGGACAGGTATACGTGTAGACAGATGGACAGGTGGAAGGCAGGAACTGCATCAGGGTGGACAGGGATGGATGGATGGATGGATGGGCCGCTCCCAGCAGGTCCTCGTGCTGGCTCTGGCCTCATGGGAACTCATGTTGACCTGTCTGGAGAGCAGGCCCCACCTCAGAAGACGGCGGGCAGGTCCAGTGCCCAAACACCTCAGGGGGGCTTTCCCGTGGGGTTATCAGAACCTCAAGGCTGTGCCCAGCCAGGCCACCAGGCTCACAGCGCCGCACTCCTGCCCTGCGGTGGCCAAGCAGGCCCTGGACAGCTGACTCCCAGACCCTGCAGAGGCACCTGTGTGGCTGTGCCTGGGGACCAGTGGCAAGGGGCCACCATGGACTCCCTGAGACAGAGAAGCAGAAGCCCCTGTGGGTGCTGACTAAGCCTGTGTCCCCTCCAGGCTGATGGGATGCTCCTCTCATAACATTACTCCTGGCAGTGCCAATCATTGAGAGTCCTCCTGTTGGGACCTGGTGAGGGGCTGTCACGCTTCTGCTCACTTGGTTTTCACAGCAGCTGGGGAGGTAGGTGCCACCGCCCCATCTTACTGCTGACTAAACGGAGGCTCAGAGCCGGGGCTGGAAGGCCTGGACGCCTCGCCGCCGTGCGCTTGGAAATGCTTGCAGCCTGGTCCAGGGCCCACCAGGAGCCGGGGCCTGGGCTAGCAGGTGGCCGGCCGGGCTCACCTAAAAGGCTCGCTTTGGCAGAGGGACGGGCCTGGGCATAGGGCCTTGGAGCAGAGCAGCCTCTTGCAGCTGTTCATGATATTTTGATAAAAACACGTTAAGCACCTGGTGTGTGTTTAGATTAAAAAGAGCTGACTCCGCCCCTCCCAGTGTGCACTCCAACAGCCAGATCCCCCTGAGGTCTGCAAGCACCCCCCACCCAGGGGCACAGGTGGGGCACATGCTGGGCTCAGGGCAGGGCACTCACTCTGGGCTGCCCCAGAAGTGCCACCCCACCTCCTCTCTTTTTCAGGCCAAACCACATGGGGGCAGGGAGGCCCCATGTCTAGCCCAGTGGCCCAGGAGAAAGCAGGGGTGCAGAGAGGCGGCACCAGTCCTCCCCCAGTGCTCAGGGTGCCCTTGCTGGTCCTAGGGGCGCTGGAGTCACTCAGCCCCACTATTTAGAGCCTAGTGTCATCTCCACTGCCACTCAGACTTGAGTGCTGGGCTGGGGAATCTTTTTGACAGGTGGCAGTGACACTGATGGGGACTTGCTATCCTGGGTGGTGACACCAATATTCAGCCCAGTAGGCAAAGAAACTGAAGCTGAAGGCCAGGTGAGGGTCCTGCCTGGAGCTCTACGCCAGTGTGTTAGGCAGGGCTCCCCAGAGGGAAAAGACTCATAGGATCCATGTCTATATATGAAAGGGAGTTTATTAGGGAGAACTGGCTCACACGATCACTAGGCGGGTCCCACGACAGACCGTATGAAAGCTGGGGAAGAGAGAGAAGTCAGTAGTGGCCAAGCCCGAGTCCAAAATCCTCAAAAGTAGGAAAGCCGACACTGCCCGAGAGCTCCAGCTAAACCACTGGTGCAAGTCCCAGAGTCCAAAGGTCAAAGAACCTGGAGTCTGATGTCCAAGAGCAGGAAGCGTCCAGCACGGGAGATGGATGAAAGCCAGAAGACCCAGCAAACAAAGTCTTCCCACCTTCCTCCACCTGCTTTGTTCCAGCCACAAGGACAGCCGATGAGATGGTGCCCACCCACACTGAGGGTGGGTCGCAGTCACTTGGTCCACCGACTCAAAAGTCAGTCTCCTCTGGCAACACTCTCACAGACACACTTTACTAGCCAGAAACAATACTTTACCACCCATCCAGGCATCCTTCAATCCAATCAAGTTGACACCTCATATTCACCATCATGGTGGCAGGGCAGGGCTCACACCTGCAGCCTCTGTCCTGGCCTGTGTGCTTGGGAAGCAGGCCCCTTAAAGTCAGGCCTCCCCACCCGTCCACCCAGCTTCATGGTGCCCCCCTGCTCATAGGCCAGGCTGCCCCTCCCTGGGTATTGTTTAGGGTCCCACGTTTAGGGCTCTTGTTCCAAGAAAAGCGTGGCCCCCAACTTAGAGATGCAGCTGCGCTACCTCCACGGCTCTCCAAGGATTCACATGGGACTTCTCATGAGTACCGGCCCCCTCTGTGTGTGTTCCACCTAAAAGGGATTCATGCAGGCCCCTCAGGAAGGAAATGACACCGCTCCATGCCCACCTGAATGGCCAGCGTGGAGAGGTCCGGCCACATCGTGTGCTGCAGAAGACATGGTGCTATGGGAACTTGCGAGGCTGGCAGGAGCGCAACATGGTACATCAGACACTCTGGAGAAATGTCTGGTGAGAATCTCCTACACTAAACACACGAATGCCGTGGGACCCAGCAACCTCGCTCCTGAGTCACATACAGGAAATGAGGCTACGTCCACCAAGAGCCATGAACAGACATGTTCTGATCAGCTCTTTTCATAAGGACCCCAAGCCAGAAACAGCCTGTGTGCAGCAACAGTGACATGATAAACACATCGTGGTGCAGCCTCGTGATGAAACATCACCCACGGATGCCGTAAGACGGAGTCTGGCTGCCCAGAACAACACGGATGAAATGAACGAGTGGGTGTTCATGGGTAGGAGCCCATTCACCTCAAGTTTACCATCAGGCAGAAGAGGGGGGTGAAGGCATGCACTGGCTCCCCTGGAGAAGGGTGTTGACGGGGTGGAGAGGGGCTTGGGTGTTGGAGGTGCTCCTCGTCTTCATCTGGGTGGCTGTGCGGGGAGAGTCGTGTGTACAGATTCATCAGCCACACACTTCAGATTCATGCACTTCGCTGTATGCAAGTTAAGCCTCAGAGAGTTGTCTATTTATTTATTTTTAAGTATCCCAGATAGCCTAGAAGGGCACACAGTGATATTTGTACTGGGACAGATCCAGAGGAAGTTTGCAGGGTGGCTCAGAAACCACAGTAAGGAAGAAGGGAGATATCTACACCAGAGGCCTGGGAATGTGAGCGAAAAAACTTATCTTTGAGTTCCCTGGCAGCCAAAGCAAAAAGGGAATCCCTGTAGGTTAACACAGAAGCAGATAACTGTTTAGGAGTGACAGCCTTCCCAGCAGCACAGGCCAGGGTGTGAGGGACATGAATGGCCTTCTATGGCAGCCAAGGCTCCAGCACAGGCTCCCTCGGAGCTCAGAAGCCATTCTTCCCACATGAGCAGACCGCTGGCCATCTCCGATAGATGCAAACTCTGAGGTGCCTGCTATGTGGCTCCATGGGGGACAGCCGGGCTCTGGGCCCAGATTGCAGTCCCTCCTCCTCCCCTTGGCAGCATGCTGGGTGCCCTCCTCGAATCCCCAACCAGGTTGCAGCAGGTGGGGAAGAACAGAGCTGGGACTGATCCCTCTCCAGTGCTCACCCCCCAACCCTGCCCAGCACCCCCATGCAGAAGTCACTCCAAAGGCAGAGGGGACCAGAGGCTGTCACCTGGGGAGAGGTCATTCCATCAGAAAGACAGGCCCAGCCTCATTAAATGACATGGTGTATTAGTCTGTTTTCATGCTGCTAATAAAGACATACCTGAGACTGGGTAATGTATAAAGGAAAGAGGTTTAATGGACTCACAACTCCACATGGCTGGGGAGGCCTCATAATCATGGCGGAAGACAAAGGAAGAGCAACGGGGCTGGTGCAGTGGCTCATGGCTGTAATCCCAGCGCTTTGGGAAGCTGAGGCAGGTGGATCACTTGAGATCAGGCATTCAAGACCAGCCTGGCCAACATGGTGAAACCCCCTCTCTACTAAAAAATACAAAAATTAGCCAGGTGTGGTGGTACATGCCTGTTTTCCAAGCTACTCGGGGGGCTGAGGCAGGAGAATTGCTTGAACCCAGGAGGCAGAGGTTGCAGTGAGCCGAGATCACACCACTGCACTCCAGCCTGGGTGACAGAGTAAGACTCCATCTCAAATTAAAAAAAAAAAAAAAAAAAAAAAAAGTTTACTGAATTGAAGGAAACAAACTATAGGAATAGCAGAGATATTTACAATAGAAAAGGAGACGTTCGACCCTGGAAGTAGTTAAGGCCGGCAGAGTTCATCTGCTCTGTAAAATATTATGTGGCTATGAACAATGAGCAGAGTGAGAAAGAGAAGACTTACACGTGCACGTGCCCACAGCTACAGAAGGGGGCTGGCAGGAAACTGGAGAAATGAACAACTGTCTAAACATGCACTTTTTTCTTTTAAGTTCCCTTGGCTACAGTGATGCTTTTTTTTTTTTGAGATGGAGTCTCACTCTGTCGCCCAGACTGGAGTGCAATGGCATGATCTTGGCTCACTACAACCTCTGCCTCCTAAGCTCAAGTGATTCTCTTGCCTCAGCCTCCTGAGGAGCTGGGATTATAGGCACACGCCAACACACCCGGCTAGTTTTTTTGTATTTTTAGTAGAGACAGGGTTTCCCCATGTTGGCCAGGCTGGTGTCGAACTCCTGACCTCAAGTGATCCACCTGCCTCAGCTTCCCAAAGTGCTGGGATTATAAGCATGAGCCGCTATGTCCGGCCGATGCTGTCTTAATAATGTGCCTAATAACAAGTCTCTAGCTTGGTCATGGCACCATCCCACAGAGGTACTGAGGATGCTGAAAGGTCAAGGGTATTCTGCAGCCCAGCCAGACGCAGCAAGGGCCTGGTGTTCAATAGCTGTGGGAGGGACAGCCCTGGCCCTGGGGCCAAATACCCAAGCAGGGCAGGCATGGCAAATGCCACCTGCTCCGCAGACCATATCAGTACATTATGGAGTAAGGGACACCGTCAGTCAGCCGAGGGAGCCCCTGGAGCTGGCAAAACCTCCCGCGTCAAACTCACATGACCTGGAGACTGCCCAGAGCTGGTCCTCGCCTCAGCCCCTCTCCTCAGCCACAGCCACTGGGGACGTCACGTTTGGGTCTGCCACCCTCTGGATAGAGTGCCCTGCGGGTCTGCCCAGCAGGTCCATGGTGGTGCCTCACTCAGGGCCACTTGGGGAAGACCTCACGTCATACCCCCAAGAGGAGGACATGGGAGTAAAGTTTGGGTCATGCAGCCAGCATGTGGGGGCTGGAACACGGACCCCAGTGTGACTCTAATGCTGGAAACAACCGCAGGGAAAGAAGAGTGATCCCCCAACCTGAGAGATGCAGGGCCTTTAGGGTGCAACCTCTCACATCTCAGATGTGGAAACTGAGGCCCGGGAGGGGCAGATGCTCATCCGAGGTGGCCAGGGAGGCTGTACCTAAGAGGATAAGAGTCTGTGTCCCTCCCGAGAGCGCAGCCTGGCTCTGGGCAGACGGGGTTACCTGCCTGCCACCCACGGGCTGCAGGACCCAAAGAGAAAGAGGTGCTCTCGGCTGGCTTCCCAGGACGCTCTCTCCTGTCTGGACTTGCAATCTAGGGGCCATGGCAGGGGGCATGTGCCATCTTCATCAGTTCCTCCACACAGATGGGGAGACTGAGGCATGGCACAGGGACCCAGAGCAGGCCAGTGGGGAGGGCAGCACCCTCCCCCTGTATTTACCTAGCAACTTGCACCCGGTTCCCCAAAACGCCGACTGAGGCCACCTCATTAATCATAGCTGCAACGTCGTCACCTCATAAATTGTCAAAGCGGCCCAGTGAGGGTCCATTCATTCTGGCCCCCGGGACGCCAGCCTGCCTGGGGCGGTGCGCCCCACACTGGGCCAATTGTGCCCACAGGGACCCCATCCAAGCTGCCCGGGCTCCTGGCGGGCCGCCGCGCCCTGGACGATTCCTAGACGGAATCTTGTTTTCTTCAGTTTTCATCTCCAGGCCAGGGAGACAAGCTGCCCTCCAGGGCACTCTGTCAACACTGCTTTGCTTTTCCTCAGACCCTGGTCCTGTCCCACCGTTTACTGGGAAGCCATAAACCAAGTAAGACAGCCACGGGGCCTCCGGGAAGGCCTGGAGGCAACTCCACAGCTCCCACCTCCTGGGCACCAGCCATGGGCATGGTAGTGGTTGGGGCTCAGTGGTCCTCAGGAGGGTGCCGGAGAGAAGGGGAAACTGAGGACTGGAAGGGAAATCAGGAACTTGGCAGCAATTTAGGCTCAGGATTCTGGGGCCAGGGCTTTTCCCAAGTTCGGGGAATGCCCCAGTGACTAATTTTCCCCGCCAGTGACCTCAGGGTGTCATCATGAAAGCTCAAACCTGAGCCCTAGGTCCAGTGTGCTTTAAGAGCTTGGGTATGCTGCAATTCGAGAGCTGACAGGGCCAGCCTGGGGCTGGGTGAGTGAGGGTAATGGGACTTCCCCCTTTGGGGTGCTGAGAGGGTTGAGGATCCATGAGGCCCAGGTGCCATCTGCCAGGTTTTGCCTTCCTGGTGAGAGATGTGGTACACAGAGCCTGGCATATGCAGGCAGGCCACCCCGCACTGTCCCTCACCTAGTCACATGCCAGACCGCACTGTGCCAGCAAATGGGGCTTTATACTGCAGTTTACCATCCCACAGGGCTTGCCTTCTCTTATTGTTCCCCAACCCCAATATTTGATTTCCTAACTAATTTTACTTGCTTATTTGTCCATATAAACTTGAGCGCTGACTTGTCTAGGGTGTGTTACAAAGTGGGGAGAAGGAGGGAGGAGAGCAGATGAACCTGTTGGCGTCTTAAATTGTTCCTAAACAAAGTTCTTCACCACCAGACAGAGTCTAATTTGCTCCTCAGAGCCCTCAGAACCAGGAAGTGTTGCTAGCTCCATTGTCAGAGACCCAAGATCAGAGAGAAGATGAGAACGTTTCTCAAATGTGGCCGCTCTCTGTAGTCAGCTGCGGAGCTTAGAACAATTACTCCCATCTGGTATCAGAAGTTGGAATGCAGCTAAAGCAGAATTCAGAGGGAAATTCATAGTACCAAATGCTTGCTAGAAGAGAGGAAAGGTCTGAAATTGATCACTGAAGCTCCCATCTTAAGGAAGTAGAAAAGGAGCACAAAATAAACCCAGAGCAAGCAGAGGAAGGAATAACAGAGACACGGGCACAGTGCTGGCCACCTGCTGTGTGGCCTTGGGCAAGTCCCTTTTCTGGGCCTCAGTGTCCACAATGACTTTGTCCTAAACCTGATGTTCTCTACCTGCGTGGCCTGGAACCCCAGGCTTCCAGAGAAACCAGGAGTCGGGGGGACAGCCCAGGGGTAGGAGTCAAGCTGCCTCATCCTCAGAAGCCTGCCCCACACTGTCCATGGTGGGGGTGGTGGTGGGGGTTGGGGGTGGTATGGACTGTGTCCTCCAGAGCCCCAGGCCTGCACCTGTGGAAGAGCCCCTGACTGCCCCAGCTCTGCCCCACCTTCAGGGGCACCCCAGCTTTTGTCTTTTCTCCCTGAGGTCCTCTCCCTCACTGGCAGCTCAGGCCACGCCAGCTGGAGCCACACACATGCCACTGGTTAGGTACAGGGATTCTTCCCCCCTTGCCTCACCCCCGCTTTCATTAACAAGACTGGACCCCAAAGCAGCGGTTAACACCCACCCACGGTGCCCCCTTCCCCTGGCTTACTTCCTGCACACTCCACCCCCTCAGAGGGCTGCTGTGCACTCCCCACACAGAGACTTGAGGAAACAGGAATTCCTCACATTTGAGTCTCACAAAGGAATGATGCTCTCAGGCCCCAGGATGGGCGAGACCGCTTCTGTCTGAGACAGGATCCTGTTTCCTGGGAAGGAGGCCTGTTGCAGTGTTTACCAATGACACAGTCCCATCCCTTGAGTTACAGGGCACAGCCAGATGGATACCAAGCCATCCTGTCCCTCCAAGTGTACACTCTAATTATCTGGTCTTTGTTTTGTGGACAGAGAAGCAGGCTCAGGAAGGGGACATGGCTTCCCTCGGTGGCAGAGGAGGCAGGCAGGTGGCAGTGCTGGGGCTGGAGCCCACCGTGTCTCCTCTGGCGAGGGCGCAGCTGAGCCTTGTTGGTGCCTCTGTGGGACGGGTGCACTGTGCGGGTGGGGAAGAGTCCTGGGCAGACAGGACCCAAACAGTCCCCTTCACCTGGAGCTCCTGGGCTAGAAGTGACAAGTCCAGTCATGACACAAGGGACAGGTGCTGGGTGCGGGCTTGGCAGGGGAGCCAAGTCCCCTAATGGGGTCATACACTGGCTTTCTCGGGGAAGCCTGGAGTTGCTCACCATCACCCATGCCTGCGTCAGAACTCAGCTCAGACTTTAGGAGAAGTCTTCTTGGCTCAGAGGATGAGAGGCACCTTCAGAGCCCAAAAAACGTTGCCCTCGTGCAGAGGGTTCCAGCACTTCCCCACAGTCGAGGGCGGGAGCCATTCCTGAGCAGCCTGGCATGGGGGGTGCTTTCCTTTGCAGACCTCAGCCAAAGCCAGTGCCTGCTCTGCACCCCACCCCCAGTAATGCTCACACACCATGTTCTCCCACTTCAATTTCATGTGGCTGTGGAAGGAGAGAGAGAGACAGGGATTGGGAGAGGGAGGACGTCACGTGAACGAGCCGGACGAGCTGTCCACACTATTCTTTGGAAAGAACGATGGATGAAAAACCTGCAAAGCCAGTCAATCACGCATTTATTTTTCTAAGGGCGGGGGGTGGTGGAGTGGTGGGATGGAGAGAACTTTCCTGAAAGGACTTGGCCTTGAAACATGAAGTCAAACAACTGGATTTGGCAGGCTGACAGCTCCCGAGCCCCACCAGCCCGAAGAACTGCCAGCCTGGCGGCCAGGGCGAGCTGAGACATAATGAACTCATTCAGAGCTGAGCGAGGCTGGAGAACGGGGCTGCACGCAGGGGGCCTTCCAACCAGAGGGGCTGCGGCACCAGGGACCCTGCAGGCCTGAACAAGAGCCGACCTCACCCCCAGAGATGCGGGAAAGGCGGGTCCATCCAGGGATAGACAAGAAAAGTCTTGCTCGAGTCTCTAACACAGCAAGGAAGTCCCAGAGAACAGGAGTGAAGGAGGCCGATCTCAGATGGGTGATGAAAGCTGGGGCCGGGTGAGCTCTGCACACTGGGACCTGTGCACTGAGCCTGGCCCCTGCTGTCGTGTGAACAGTCCTGCTCCTCCCAGCGCATTCTGCTGAGCCACATGGCCACCTCCAGGACCTTCCCCTGGGTGGAATCCTGCCGTGGGTCCGCGAGGTTGTGAAGTGCATCTAAGCAACTCCATGGCTGAGCCCATGTCAGCTTTTTAAAGCCAAGTTTTCATTTTCACAGAGAGGCCTTTGCCTTCCAGGTGGCTCAGAAGCCTGAATGATAACAGGGCTCCATCCAGCAGTGGAAGCTTTTGTGGTTGGATAGATAAGGAATTGGGACCTGCAGTGCACACTCCAAGTGAGACAGAGGCCCCATGTATCAGGCTGCGAGCACGGCCACCGCCAAGGAGGTTGCTATAAGCTCTGAGATGCTTTACGCAGGAAAAGGCTCCTGACATTTCTGCACGGACTGTCCCCAAGGCTGCCTGTAAACCTTGCAGCAGCAGGAACAGGTTCTGCTCGAGTCCTGGCAGAAGCATCGGTCCTTGAAGGTGACAGGCCTGCTTTCTCTGGGATGGTTCAAGGGAGGGGCACCATGAGATCATCTCGGAGCCCTCACAGCCGCGCTGCTGGGGAAAGCCTTGATTTACGGGCGCTCCACCAGGGCTATAAATAACCGTGCTGCACCAGCTGCGGCTGGTCAAGAAACTGACGTCTGGTTTTCCCTAACCTTTGCCCTTCCTTCCTCATTCCTGGGGTACTGTGCAACATGTGTGGAGGGTGGGCCAGTGCCCTCTCCAGGACCCCCTGGACCTGACTGTCAGAGGAGGGAGGGGACAAGGGAGGCCTTGGGGTAGGGCATGTCTCCCTTGGAAGGCAGTGTTGGGGGAGCAGTGTCCTCTGCAAGCTGCTGTCATCTCAGATTCTGAGCAGCCAGGATCCATCAATATGGATATTTTTTGCAGACATTTGTAAAAACCTCAGATTCTGAGGAGCCAGAATCCATCAATATGGATATTTTTGGCAGACATTTGTAAAAACTTGTATTGATTTCAAAATGAAAAAGCAGGGCCGGGCACTGTGGCTCATGCCTGAAATCCCAGCACTTTGGACAGGCACATCACTTGGGGTCAGGAGTTCAAGACTAGTCTGGTCAACATGGTGAAATTCCATCTCTACTAAAAATACAAAAATTAGCCAGGCATGGTGGCAGATGCCTGTAATCTCAGCTACTCAGGAGGCTGAGGCAGGAGAATCACTTGAACTGGAGAATGCAGTAAGCCAAGATCGTGCCACTGCATTCCAGCCTGGGCAACAGAGCGAGACTCAGTCTTCAAAAAAAAAAAGAAAACAAAAAAGTAAAAGCATAAGTGGCTGCTCCAGAAAGCAGTGCTTCTGGCCAGCTGGACCCAGGGCACCTTGGAGAGCAGCAGAGGTGGCAAGGCTGAGGGACACATGTTGTGCCTGTGGCCACCTCGGGGCCTGACACCTGAAGCCCCCAGGCCTCAGCAGGTGCCTGTTCAGTGGGTTGCATTTTGTCAAACTTCCGCTCTCTGTACAGAGCACCTGTGAATGTGGCCTGCCTGGAGAGGGGCAGTGGCAGTGGGGCTGTCAAAGCTGGCAGCCAGTGGAGGTGGGCAATGCTGGGGTGAGGCTGTGTTTATCACGGCCGTCAGCCCCAGCTCCACTGGGTGGGTCTGGGGTCCCCATCCTTACAGAGGCCAGCAGCCCTGTCCCCCAACCTGCATTCAGCACTCGGCCAGGGCCTCCACATCCTCATCTGTGGGAGGCACGGGAGCTTCATGGCCACCCCTGAGACAGCCCAGCAAGCATTTCTTAGCTTTTTTCTTTTAAACTCAGGGTGGGTTTTTTTTTGGAGGGTTTTTTTTTTTTTTTAGATGGAGTCTCACTGTGTCTCCCAGGCTGGAGTGCAGTGGTGTGATCTTGGCTCACTGCAATCTCTACCTCCTGGGTTCCAGCGATTCTCCTGCCTCAGCCTCCCGAGTAGCTGGGATTACGGGCGTGTGCCACCACGCCTGGCTAATTTTTGTATTTTTAGTAGAGACGGGGCTTCCCCATGTTGGTCAGGCTGGCTGAAACTCTCGACCTCAGGTGATCCGCCCGTCTCAGCCTACCAAAGTGCTGGGATTACAGGCGTGAGCCACCGCGCCCAGCCTCAGGGTGGATTTTGGCCACATTTGAAAATAAACAAGCAAAGACCATGGAGGCAGAAGTGGAGGGGACATGGGTTCCCCAGAGGAAATCAGCCATGGTAGGAATATTTACACCATAGAAAGTGAAGGCCGGGTGCGGTGGCTCATGCTTGTAATCCCAGCGCTTTGGGAGGCCAAGGCGGGAGGATCACTTGAGGCCAGGAGTTTGAGACCAGCCTGGCCAACATGGCGAAACCCCATCTCTACTAAAAATACAAAAATAATTAGCCAGGCGTGGTGGCGTGTGCCTGTAATCCCAGCTATTCGGGAGGCTGAGGCAGGAGAATCGCTGGAACCGGGGAGGCGAAGGTTTTGCAGTGAGCGAAGATCATGCCATTGCACTCTAGCCTGGGTGATGAGAGCAAAACACTGTCTCAAAAAAAAAAAAAAGACAGTGGCAAGCGCTACAAATTAGGGCTTCCCCCACACCAGCCCGAATGGCTGTTTGTTACCTTTAAAGTACACCACTTGAACTTGATAATCCCCCAAGTTCATCTCAGTTAAAAAAAAAAATCCATGAGATGATTTCTATGCACACATATATAAATAAGTCTGTGTTCACAGGTCCATGGCAAGGTAATTTTCAAGATAATGACAATAAAACCTAATTAATCTTAATCCAGGGAAGGTCTGTTTAAATGAGCAAACCTTTAATTATGTAATTTTTTGAGTAATTAAAACTGATAGTACAAAGAGGAGGTCCACAGCAGAGCTGTGGTCCTGCTGGCCTCAGGGCCTCTGTGCAGGCCACTTCCTGCCCTGGAAAGTCATCTCCTCTCGGTCCACCTTTCTTTCAAGCCTCAGCTCAAATCTCACTTCCCCTGTGGAGCCTCCCTGGACCTGCACGGACACTGCTGGCTGTCCCTTCATGACGCAAATTCCAAGCTTGACATAGCACTGTGTCCCCAGGCCCCTTTCCATTCTGTGCTGAGTTTGTGTCTTCCCCACAAACCTGGGAGATCCTTCAGGGCAGGGGCCAGGCTCACTCATATTTGTAACTGACCATAGTCCATGCTGGATCACATGTGGGGGCAGGGCTATTTCCCCCTCCCAACTCCAGAAGGAAGAGGACTGGGGAACAGTTCACATCTTTCTCTGCACCGGCCCCACCCCTTGAGGTGACTAACCTCATTGGACTTCACCCCTCCTTCTCCCCACCTCTCATTTAGACAGAAAGGTGACAATGCAGGGACACAGGGATCAATCTACAATGTGGAACAGCTGCTAGGGTGGGTGTGGGAGGAGCATGGTCCTTCAGGGTTCACCTGCTTCACTACCTGGGACCTTCAGCATGTTAGCCTTGAAGCAGCCTAAGAAAAATTTACTATACAATGTTGTTTTAAAAACACATCTAGGCCGGGTGTAGTGGCTCACGCCTGTAATCCTAGCACTTTGGGAGTCCGAGGCAGGCAGATCACTTGAGGTCAGGAGTTTGAGACCAGCCTGGCCAACATGGCAAAACCCCGCCTCTACTAAAAATATAAAAGTTAGCTAGATGTGGTGGCACACAGCTACAGTCCCAGCTACTCTAGAGGCTGAGGCAGGAGAATCACTTAAACCCAGGCGGCAGAGGTTGCAGTGAGCCGAGATTGTGCCACTGCACTCCAGCCTGGACAGAGCAAGACTCTATCTCCAGAAAAAAGAAAACACACACATCTAGCCAGGCACAGTGGCATACTCCTATAGTCCCTGCTGCTCGGGAGGCTGAGGCAGAAGGATTACTTGAGCCCAGGAGTTTGAGGTCAGCCTGAGCAACACAGCAAGCCTCCATATCTTTTCTTTTTTTTCTTTTTCTTTTTCTTTTTTTTTTTAGAGATAGAGTCTCACTCTGTCGCCCAGACTGGAGTGCAATGGCATGATCTCGGCTCACTGCAACCTTCACTTCCCGGGTTCAAGCAATTCTCCTGCCTCAGCCTCCCGAGTAGCTAGGACTATAGGCGCACGCTGCCACGCCTGGCTAATTTTTTGTACTTTAGTAGAGACGGGGTTTCACTGTGTTGCCCAGGCTGGTCTCAAACTCCTAAACTCAGGCAATCTGCCCACCTCGGCCTCCCAAAGTGCTGGGATTACAGGAGTGAGCCACCGCTCCTGGCCTAAGTCTCCATTTCTTAAAAAAGAAAGAAAGAAAAAATCTAACAGGAATGCAGCCCCATTTATAGTAGCTCAAAAAGAATAAAATAGTAGTAAATTTGACAGCAGAAGTGCAAATTTTATATTTTAGCTTATATTGTTTGTATTATAGTTTATCTTGTGAATACTACAAAATACAAGTAAAGAATCCCTTGTCCAAAATGCGTGGGACCAAAAGTGTTTCAAATCTCTCTCTATATATATGTTTTGATTCTGGAATATTTGCATATACATGAGATATCTTGGGGATGGGACCCAAGTCTAAACATAAAATTTATTTGTGTTTCATATATGCTTAGACATATAGCCTGAGGGTAATTATACAAAATTTTAAATAATTTTGTGCATGAAACAAGGTTTTGATTGTGTTTTGACTGTGACCCGTCACGTGAGGACAGGGTGGAATTTTCCACTATTGCTGTCATGTTAGTGCTCAGAAAGTTTCGGGTTTTGGAGCATACCAGATTTCAGATTTTTGGATTAATGATACTTGTTAAAAGAAAGTAAAGAAGATCTAAATAAACAGAAAAGCATCCCATGTTCATGGAGCAAAATACTTAATATTGTTAAAATGGCAATGCTCCCTGCTACGGTCTGAATGACCCCCCAGAATTCATGTGTTGAAACTAAACCAGCAATGTGATAGTATTTAGAGGTGGGGCCTCTAGGAGGTGATTCAGCCATGAGGGCTCCGCTCTCATGAACGGGATTAGCAATTTATATATAAAAGAGCTGCTATGAACACTGTTCGTCCCTGTTTCTCCTTTCCCTCCTTCACCACGTGAGGACAAACCAAGAGGCACCATCTTGAAAGCAGAGAGTAGCCCTCACCAGACGCCGACCTACTGGTGCCTTGATCTTGGAATTCCCAGCTCCAGAACTGTGAGGAAATAAATTGCTGTTCTTTTTCTCTCTCTCTCTCTCTCTCTCTTTTTTTTTTTTTTGAGACAGAGTCTCGCTCTGTTGCTCAGGCTGGAATGCAATAGTGGATCATGGCTCACTGCTGCCTTGACCTCCTGGGCTCAAGTGATTCTCCCACCTCAGTCTCCTGAGTAGCTGAGACTACAGGTGCACACCACCATGCCTAATTTTTTTTTAAGAGATGGGGTCTCCCTATGTTGCCCAAGCTAAATTTCTCTTATTTATAGATTACCCAGTTTCAGGTATTTTATTATAGCAGCACAAATGGACTAAGACACTCCCCAAATTGAGCTATGGATGTGACACAACCCCCTTCAGAATCCCAGCTGACTTCTTTGTTGAAATTGACAAGCTGAATCTAAAATTCATATGGAATTATAAAGGACACAGAATAGCCAAAACAATCTAGAAAAAGAAGTACAAAGTAGGAAGATTCATACTTCCTAATTTCAAAACTTACTACAAAGCAACAGTAATCATGTCAGTGATCAATGGAATAGAACTGTAAATCTAGAAATAAAACCTT